>NC_000073.6:9013647-9313647 GCF_000001635.26 Mus musculus | reverse complement strand
TGTTTACCTGTACCTCTTTCAGTGACTTATTTATACCCTCCTGAAAGGACTCTATTTTCTTCATGAGATAGGATTTTAGGTCTGCTTCATGGTTTTGAGGTGTTTTGAGATATTCAAACCTTGCTGTGATGGGAGAACTAGGTTCTAATGGTACCAATTTTTATTGACTTCTATTGCTTATGATATTGTGCCACGGCACTCTGGTCGAGTCAGCCTGTCTGGCAGGGATGCCTAAAAGCTGCTCATGAGGAAAAAAAAATTTCAAGGAAGCTCTCCTCCTGGATTCTGGCGTTCCCTCTAACCCATACATTAATTTTCCATTTCCAAGTTAGTCTAGTGTATGGATTCACGTGCTCTCTATTAGTAATACCCTATTATAAGTGCCTTTTAAGATTGAATTCTGACATAGCTAAACCCAGTGTTCCAAGATCCCAGAAAGCAGCAAGGAAGTTTAACCTATTCAGTAACTAATTGAGCATTACAATAGACAGGACGAGTGGCTCAACTGGTCTGCAGAAAGAGCCTGGGAATCTCACTGAGATAGAAATCTTTAGTACAGGCTACATTCCATACCTATAGCAAGTTGATATAATCTCCTGACAAATGGAGATTCTCCAGACAAGGTAAGAATTAGCAAGGCCTAGAAATTTAGGGGTACTTGACACTACATTATTCTTGAGGCCTGCCAAAAGTAAAACCCCCCGGTGCTATTAACACTAAAGTGTGAAATTCTTGCCTGTCACTAGGCTGATCCTAGGCAGGACTGCTAATCTCTATTGTAAACATTTATTTGGTTCCTGCAATTCCTTTCGCAGTCATTCCATTGTATCTGGTAAATTTCAATGAACCTTGCCTGATGTATCTTGCAACCCCTGGTATTCTCTGTAATATAAAAAAGTCTGATGCTCAACCTAACAATACATTCAGAGTCAACACAACCTCTCCTGTGTGTATCTGTTTGTCAATTCATCCGACACATTGCCCACCTGCCCGAAAGACCTGTTCCACTCAGACACAGGGAACCAGAGGGTCTGCGGCAGTATTGTGCTCGCCTCTCGCCATCTAGTTATCTCTGCTGTTAACTGGCCTGGGCATGAATGTCTGGAGCTTACCTCCTGTGTCCCTGCTTGCTTCAGGTCTCCTGGGAGACCTGTGGCCCTGGCTACAGCAGATTTCCTTTGAGGCCTTCAGACCATGTGGTCTGTTGGCTGGCTGTAGCAGATCTCCCAGGAGGCCTTAGAACTGTGTGCTCTTCAGAGGAAGAGACAAGCTGATGATCTGCCCTGGTGGAAGGAGCAGGTTGGAAGGGAGGTATATTTGAGAGGATGGGATAGGTCTGCATTTGTATGTGCATAATGGGAGATAGCAGAAGGTATCATATTCTTCAAGTCTGGAGTAACAACGGTTTGGATGAAGCCAAGAATGTTATGTGTGTGCTGGAATTCAAATTCTAAGCATCATGATTCCTAAATAGACACTAATGGTTTTCTACTTCCATAACTTCTAGTCCCTGGGACAATTGATACTCTTTTTGCTTAAGGTCCCACTGACCATTGTGTTTGGCACAAAGCAGCAAAAAGAAAGTGAACAGATGGACTTTGTCAAAGCTTGACGTTGAACATTGAGAGTCTCTCCTCTCGGCCAGCTAAATTACATGAGGCTTTCTGTCTTACTTTGGATTTCCATTCCTCGGGAGAGACCTCATGAAAAAGGGAAGTCTTATAAATAGGAAACAGTAAATCCTGGCTGGCTCACACTTTCATAGGTTGATTCCATTATCATTATGGTGGGGAGCATGGCAGCATCCAGGCACTCATGGAGCTATAATAAGGTCTGAGAGCGCCACAATTTGATACCAAGGCAGCATCAGGATAGTCTCTTTTTCAGGAAGCTAAAAGAGGGTCTCTTCTGCACTTTAGTGTAGATTGAGCACAGGCTCTCAATGCCAGCCTCCACAGTGACACATTTTTGCCAACAAGGCCACACCTATTCTAACAAGTACATGACTCTGAATAGTGTCACTCAGTGTGGACTAAGCATTCAAACACATAAGTATATGGGGGCTCAAACCTATTCAAACCATTATAGTGTCTTTGCATTTAAAGGAACCTATGGTAAAACAAGGCTCTCAATAACCAATGACTACCCAGGCCCTCCCTCATATGTGCAGGCTGATATAGATGTTATATTGTCCTCAATCCTCAGTGAGGCACTGTGTGCTTTCAAACAAGACAACAAACTCTACCAGGCTATCCTCTGGAATCTCGAGATTAAAAACTGTTACCCCTCCACTAAAACAAGTATTTATGTGTCAAACTCATTTCTACCTGTCATGAACTTGGTAAGTGATAGAAAAAGATAAATAAAAAGAAAAGGGCATGACTGTTGTTAGATATGGTGGAGGGAAAGGTTTATTATAGACATGAGGGAGAGAATAGCCAGAGGCAGACACATCTGGGAGAGTGCAGTGTGCATATAACCCTGAGCAGCAGGGTCCCTCCATAGGGGAAGGAGGTCATTCTTCCTCTCTGTAGGCTGAGAAGGCACAAATAGGCTACTCTAATTGCTTGGCTTATCTTCCTTTTTTCCACAGAGATGACCATGAAGGACTGCCATACCACCAATAGCTAGGTCTCCTAGAAATAGTCACTCCTGAATCCACCAGTCAGAACTACAGAGCACAGGAGTCCATGCCAGTGGAAGAAGTCCTTTTCTCCAGGTCCTCTTCTTGCTCCAATTCTATCAAGCCCTGTTACAGTATATTTGATTACTGGACAAAGAAAATCTACTTGTTAACAAAATATAGTAGGCTTAAATAGATGTCAGGTGCAGTAAGTTGAGTCCTGAAGAGATGAAGTTTAAGTGTGCCTCTAAACGCCTCCATAGATAAAAATGCTAAAGAATGGAAATTGTTTTGGAGGGGTCATATGTTCTTTGTTTATAACTCAAGCCAAAGTCAGCTGGATGGGCTTGAAGGTGAAAGGGTTTGGCTCTACTGATTTGGCTTGTAGCCCCCACTAGGAAGGTAACATGGTTCAGCCTGCCAAAGGGTGGAAGGCAGGAGCTAGAGACATTGCTAGCAATTGGACTTTTGGGAGCTCTCTTGCTCTCTCTTTTGGCCTGGAATCCAAATAAAACCTAGGTGTTCTCTCTCTGAGCTTGCAGGAACCAAAGAGAACCAGCTGGGAGGACACAGGTGAGACAGTAGTCTAGGAAAGAGAGCTAAGGTGTCCTCTTGGGTTTGGAGTAGCTCAAGAGAACGGTAGACTTGCTGGATAGAATGATATAGATAGAATGATATTTTTAAAGACTTAGAAGTTTAATTAAAAAATCAGGCTTTAAAATGGATATTTTGGTTATAGTTAAGAAAATAAAGTTACCTTACTGAGCTTGCAGGTGTTTAACTTCAGCTCCTGACTCCTGTGTTTTTATGGGTATAAATATTAAACAAATTCAAAAGGATAAATAGTCAAAGCCCAACTAAAACAAACAAACACAATTTAATTTTATTTTATATATACGAGTGTCAGCTTGCATATATGCATAAGCATCAAATATAATGGAGTATTTATGGAGGACAGAAAAAGGTATCAGATGCCATGGAATCTGAGTGACAAATGGTGTGTGCCACAAGGGGAAACTGAACCTGGGTCCTCTGGAAGAGCAGCAAGTGCAACTGGGTTTGGATGTGGTGGTGAACACCTTTAATTCCAGCATTCTTAAGGCAGCGGCAAAAAGGAAAAAAAAAAAAAAAAAAAAGGAAAGAAATGAAATGACTAAGCTGGATGTGGCAGCTTACCTCTTTAACACTAACACCTAAGCTAGGTGTGGCAGCTCACCTCTCTACCACAAGCACCTAAGCTAGGTGCTAGGTGTGGCAACTCACTTCCATACCAATAGCACGCTGGAATCACACACACACACACACACACACACACACACACACACACACACAAACACACACACACATACACACACAATCCTAATCAAATGTCAAAAAACTAAACCCCACCAGGTCTGAATTCAATGCTAACGGGGTCTACAGACAGAGTTCCATGGACAGCCAGGGAAGGCTACATGGAGAGATCCTGCCTCAAACAACAACAAAAACAACACAACTTCAAACAAAACTACAATGACGGTCAGAAGACATAACACTTTAGCACATTGGTTCTCCACCTGTGGGTCATGATCTCTTAGGGGATATGTAAGACCATCAGGAAACACAGATATTTACACTAAGATTCATGACTGTAGTGAAACTACAGTTATGAAGTAGAAATGATAATTTATGGCTGGGGGTGACCATAACAAGAGGAACTGTGATAAAGGGTGTTAGGATTAGAAAGGCTGAGCAACACTGCTCTTGCACATAGTTGCCTAAAGTGGAAATTCAGCATAAGTGATATGATAATTGGTAAAGGAGCTAGATAAATTTAATCATCTGACATGGTAGGTGAAAAAAGTGACTTTTGCTAATTGCACTCTGACTTGCATGAGTGTAGGGACATACACATGCACACACTTCTTTTTAGGTGAGGAAGAACTCATGAATTTATTGTCTTCATTACAAAATCAGCATAGAACTAGATCACTGCACTTTGGTGTTTTTGCTACATCTCTGTCTCCATCTGTCTCTCTGTCTCTCTGTGTCTCTCTGTTGCTCTGGTTTGTTTGTTTGTTTGTTTGCTTGCTTGCTTGCTTGCTTTTTGAGAAAGGGTTTCACTGTGTAGCTCTGCCTGTCCTGAAACTCACTCTGTAGTCCAAGCTGACCTTGAACTCCATCAACTGTCTGCCATGTGTGCCATTGCCACATAGGCGCAAACACCATCTTTATAAGAGTAAAATTAATAAATACCATGGGACTGTAAGACTGGTCACTATCAGGGACATCAGAGCTCTGCCTGGGCTTAGGACCCACACACCATGATGATGCAACAATCAGATAAGCTAAGGATTCTCTGCCACCCCATACAGTATCCCCAGGCCAGCAGAAAGGGATATCCAGAGGGGCACATGAATAGGGGCAGAGGAAGCTCCACTCCCAGGTGATATAACATGCTCAGGATAAGAAGATAAAAGAACCTCTGGTAGAATCATCATGCCCGACCTAAAGCTGTACTACAGAGCAATTGTGATAGAAACTGCATGGTGCTGGTATAGTGACAGACAAGTAGACCAATGGAACAGAATTGAAGACCCAGAGATTAACCCACACACCTATGGTCACTTGATCTTTGACAAGGGAGCTAAAACCATCCAGTGGAAAATGACAGCATTTTCTTTTTTTTTATGACAGAAGTAATTTTATTGCTATGTTCATTCAATAGAATAATAGTCATAGATTTACCCCTAGAGACTATGAACTAATTAGTTTCAAGGTTTTGGCTACTTTATCAGTGTCAGATATGGGTTCCATCTCCTGAAGTGGGCCTTAAATTCAATTAAAAGTGGTTGGTTACTTTAATACCATTTATGCCACTACTACTAGTATATCTTTCTTTTAGAATTTAATATGAAAACTTAGTAGTCTCCAGTCCTGGGTGTCAATTTGCTTTAGTGGCTATATTTTACTCCTAGAAATTTGGGATCATTAACACCTCACTACTCAATTTTCTTTCCTTTACAGCCCTTGATTGTTGAGACAATAATACTCCAAAGGGTTATTCCATACCATGAAGATGCAATGAATAATTATCAACAAAAGGAGAATTAGTCTTCTCCAGAGATGAGCCTCCTGATAAGTGATCCAATCATAAGCAGTCAGCTCTAAACACATAAGTAGATGAGCAACAGTAAATAAAATCAATGGGTGGTACTTATGAATATCTGTGTGTATCTGTGTGGGGAGCAGAGGGAAGGAAAGAGAGAGAGAGATGGAAAAAGACAAAATGAAAAGATGTCATCCGTCTGAGAAAGATTTAGAGGGAGGAAAGAGAGGGTAAAATGATGTAGATACAGTCCCCATTTCTAAAATAAAACTAAGAATCTAAGTCCATGGGGAAAATAAAGCAATGCAACCATGGGCATGGTGTGGCTTCTTACATGCTTTCAAGATGTGCCTCAGGCACTATGTACCTAAGTTTGACATAACTCCCCAGATAAGTGACAGACATGTGTGTAGGGACCTGCTCCCATGTTGAGAATTTGCATTCACTCCTAAGAAAGCTTCTTATACTCCTAGAAAAATATGCCATTATTCTTTGAGTTGAACTTCTACAATAAACTCATTTATCAACATTTTTAATTTAAATTTACCTATTATGATTATCACTATTCTGTTTGATGTGCCTATTCAATGCTTGGTTCTACTATTTTATATATATATATTTTTTTTATCTTGTGCAATTTATTTTTTTAATTTTTTTATTAGGTATTTTTATCATTTACATTTTCAATGCTATCAAAAAGGTCCCCCATACCCACCCCCCAATCCCCTACGCACCCACTCCTCCTTTTTGGCCCTGGCGTTCCCCTGTACTGGGACATATAAAGTTTGCAAGTCCAATGGGCCTCTCTTTGCAGTGATGACCGACTAGGCCATCTTTTGATACATATGCAGCTAAAGACAAGAGCTCCCGGGTACTGGTTAGTTCATATTGTTGTTCCACCTATAGGGTTGCAGTTCCCTATAGCTCCTAGGGTAATTTCTTTTTTTTTTTTAAATTTTATTAGGTATTTAGCTCATTTACATTTCCAATGCTATACCAAAAGTCTGCCATACCCACCCACCCCCACTCCCCTACCCACCCACTACCCCTTTATGGCCCTGGCGTTCCCCTGTACTGGGGCATATAAAGTTTGCGTGTCCAATGGGCCTCTCTTTCCAGTGATGGCCGACTAGGCCATCTTTTGATACATATGCAGCTAGAGTCAAGAGCTCCGGGGTACTGGTTAGTTCATAATGTTGTTCCACCTATAGGGTTGCAGATCCCTTTAGCTCCTTGGGTACTTTCTCTAGCTCCTCCATTGGGAGCCCTGTGATCCATCCACTAGCTGACTGTGAGCATCCACACTTCTGTGTTTGCTAGGCCCCGGCATAGTCTCACAAGAGAGAGCTATATCTGGGTCCTTTCGATAAAATCTTGCTAGTGTATGCAATGGTGCCAGCGTTTGGATGCTGATTATGGGGTGGATCCCTGGATATGGCAGTCTCTACATGGTCCATCCTTTCATCTCAGCTCCAAACTTTGTCTCTGTAACTTCTTCCAAGGGAGTTTTGTTCCCACTTCTAAGGAGGGGCATAGTGTCCACACTTCAGTCTTCATTTTTCTTGAGTTTCATGTGTTTAGGAAATTGTATCTTATATCTTGGGTATCCTAGGTTTGGGGCTAATATCCACTTATCAGTGAGTACATATTGTGTGAGTTCCTTTGTGAATGTGTTACCTCACTCAGACTGATGCTCTCCAGGTCCATCCATTTGGCTAGGAATTTCATAAATTCATTCTTTTTAATAGCTGAGTAGTACTCCATTGTGTAGATGTACCATATTTTCTGTATCCATTCCTCTGTTGAGGGGCATCTGGGTTCTTTCCAGCTTCTGGCTATTATAAATAAGGCTGCTATGAACATAGTGGAGCATGTGCCCTTCTTCCCAGTTGGGGCATCTTCTGGATATATGCCCAGGAGAGGTATTGAGGGATCCTTCGGTAGTACTATGTCCAATTTTCTGAGGAACCGCCAGACTGATTTCCAGTGTGCAATCCCACCAACAATGGAGGAGTGTTCCTCTTTCTCCACATCCACGCCAGCATCTGCTGTCACCTGAATTTTTGATCTTAGCCATTCTGACTGGTGTGAGGTGGAATCTCAGGGTTGTTTTGATTTGCATTTCCCTGATGATTAAGGATGTTTAACATTTTTTCAGGTCCTTCTCTGCCATTCGGTATTCCTCAGGTGAGAATTCTTTGTTCAGTTCTGAGCCCCATTTTTAATGGGGTTATTTGATTTTCTGAAGTCCACCTTCTTGAGTTCTTTATATATGTTGGATATTAGTCCCCTATCTGATTTAGGATAGGTAAAGATCCTTTCCCAATCTGTTGGTGGTCTTTTTGTCTTATTGACGGTGTCTTTTGCCTTGCAGAAACTTTGGAGTTTCATTAGGTCCCATTTGTCAATTCTCGATCTTACAGCACAAGCCATTGCTGTTCTGTTCAGGAATTTTTCCCCTGTGCCCATATCTTCAAGGCTTTTCCCCACTTTCTCCTCTATAAGTTTCAGTGTCTCTGGTTTTAAGTGAAGTTCCTTGATCCACTTAGATTTGACCTTAATACAAGGAGATAAGTATGGATCGATGCGCATTCTTCTACATGATAACAACCAGTTGTGCCAGCACCAATTGTTGAAAATGCTGTCTTTCTTCCACTGGATGGTTTTAGCTCCCTTGTCGAAGACCAAGTGACCGTACGTGTGTGGATTCATTTCTGGGTCTTCAATTCTATTCCATTTTTCTACTTGTCTGTCTCTATACCAGTACCATGCAGTTTTTATCACAATTGCTCTGTAGTAAAGCTTTAGGTCAGGCATGGTGATTCCACGAGAGGTTCTTTTATCCTTGAGAAGAGTTTTTGCTATCCTAGGTTTTTTGTTATTCCAGATGAATTTGCAAATTGCTCCTTCTAATTCGTTGAAGAATTGAGTTGGAATTTTGATGGGGATTGCATTGAATCTGTAGATTGCTTTTGGCAAGAGAGCCATTTTTACAATGTTGATCCTGCCAATCCATGAGCATGGGAGATCCTTCCATCTTCTGAGATCTTCTTTAATTTCTTTCTTCAGAGACTTGAAGTTTTTATCATACAGATCTTTCACTTCCTTAGTTAGAGTCACGCCGAGATATTTTATATTATTTGTGACTATTGAGAAGGGTGTTGTTTCCCTACTTTCTTTCTCAGCCTGTTTATTCTTTGTGTAGAGAAAGGCCATTGACTTGTTTAAGTTAATTTTATATCCAGGTACTTCACCAAAGCTGTTTATCAGGATTAGGAGTTCTCTGGTGGAATTTTTGGGGTCACTTAATTATACTATCATATCTGCAAAAAGTGATATTTTGACTTCCTCTTTTCCAATTTGTATCCCCTTGATCTCCTTTTGTTGTCGAATTGCTCTGGCTAATACTTCAAGTTCTATTTTGAAAAAGTAGGGAGAAAGTGGGCAGCCTTGTGTAGTCCCTGATTTTAGTGGGATTGCTTCCAACTTCTCTCCATTTACTTTGATGTTGGTTACTGGTTTGCTGCAGATTGCTTTTATCATGTTTAGGTATGGGCCTTGAATTCCTGATCTTTCCAACACTTTTATCATGAATGGGTTTTGGATCTTGTCAAATGCTTTTTCTGCATCTAACGAGATGATCATGTGGTTTTTGTCTTTGAGTTTGTTTATATAATGGATTACATTGATGGATTTTCGTATATTAAACCATCCCTGCATCCCTGGAATAAAACCTACTAGGTCAGGATGGATGATTGCTTTAATGTGTTCTTGGATTCGGTTAGCGAGAATTTTATTGAGGATTTTTGCATCGATATTCATAAGAGAAATTGGTCTGAAGTTCTCTATCTTTGTTGGATCTTTCTGTGGTTTAGGTATCAGACTAATAGTGGCTTCATAAAATGAGTTGGTTAGAGTACCTTCTACTGCTATCTTGTGAAAAAGTTTGTGAAGAACTGGAATTAGATCTTCTTTAAAGGTCTGATAGAACTCTGCACTAAACCCGTCTGGTCCTGGGCTTTTTTTGGCTGGGAGACTATTTATAACTGCTTCTATTTCTTTAGGGGATATGGGACTGTTTAGAAGGTCAACTTGATCCTGATGCAACTTTGGTACCTGGTAACTGTCCAGAAATTTGTCCATTTCGTCCAAGTTTTCCAGTTTTGTTGAGTATAGCCTTTTGTAGAAGGATCTGATGGTATTTTGGATTTCTTCAAGATCTGTTGCTATGTCTCCCTTTTCAGTTCTGATTTTGTTAATTAGGATGCTGTCCCTGTGCCCTCTAGTAAGTCTAGCTAAGAGTTTATCTATCTGGTTGATTTTCTCAAAGAACCAACTCCTCGTTTGGTTAATTCTTTGAATAGTTCTTCTTGTTTCCACTTGGTTGATTTCACCCCTGAGTTTGATTATTTCCTGTCGTCTACTCCTCTTGGGTGAATTTGCTTCCTTTTTTTCTAGAGCTTTTAGATGTGTTGTCAAGCTTCTAGTATGTGCTCTCTCCCGTTTCTTCTTGGAGGCACTCAGAGCTATGAGTTTCCCTCTTAGAAATGCTTTCATTGTGTCCCAAAGGTTTGGGTACGTTGTGGCTTCATTTTCATTAAACTCTAAAAAGTCTTTAATTTCTTTCTTTATTCCTTCCTTGACCAAGGTATCATTGAGAAGAGTGTTGTTCAGTTTCCACGTGAGTGTTGGCTTTCTATTATTTTTTTGTTGTTGTTGTTATTGAAGATCAGCCTTAGTGCATGGTGATCTGATAGGATACATGGGACAATTTCAATATTTTTGAATCTGTTGAGGCCTGTTTTGTGAACTATTATGTGGTCAATTTTGGAGAAGGTACCATGAGGTGCTGAGAAGAAGGTATATCCTTTTGTTTTAGGATAAAATGTTCTGTAGATATCTGTCAGCTCCATTTGTTTCATCACTTCTGTTAGTTTCATTGTGTCCCTGTTTAGTTTCTGTTTCCATGATCTGTCCATTGTTGAAAGTTGTGTGTTGAAGTCTCCCACTATTATTGTGTGAGGTGCAATGTGTGCTTTGAGCTTTACTAAAGTTTCTTTAATGAATGTGGCTGCCCTTGTATTTGGAGCATAGATATTCAGAATTGAGAGTTCCTCTTGGAGGATTTTACCTTTGATGAGAACGAAGTGCCCCTCCTTGTCTTTTTTGATGACTTTGGGTTGGAAGTCAACCTTATCAGATATTAGGATGGCTACTCCAGCTTGTTTCTTCATACCATTTGCTTGGAAAATTGTTTTCCAGCCTTTCATTCTGAGTTAGTGTCTATCTTTTTCTCTGAGATGTGTTTCCTGTAAGCAGCAAAATGTTGGGTCTTTTTTGTGTAGCCAGGTTGTTAGTCTATGTCTTTTTATTGGGGAGTTGAGACCATTGATGCTAAGAGATATTAAGGAAAAGTAATTGTTGCTTCCTGTTATTTTTGTTGTTAAATTTGGCATTCTCTTCTTGTGGCTGTCTTCTTTTAGGTTTGTTGAGGGATTACCTTCCTGTTTTTTCTAGGGCGTTGTTCCCATTCTTGTATTGGTTTTTTTCTGTTATTATCCTTTGAAGGGCTGGATTCATGGAGAGATAATGTGTGAATTTGGTTTTGTCGTGGAATGCTTTGGTTTCTCCATCTATGGTAATTGAGAGTTTGGCTGCATATAGTAGCCTGGGCTGGAATTTGTGTTCTCTTAGTGTCTGTATAACATCTGTCGAGGCTCTTCTGGCTTTCATAGTCTCTGGTGAAAATTCTGGTGTAATTCTGATAGGCTTGCCTTTATATGTTACTTGACCTTTTTCCCTTACTGCTTTTAGTATTCTATCTTTATTTAGTGCATTTCTTGTTCTGATTATTATGTGTCGGGAGGAATTTCTTTTCTGGTCCAGTCTATTTGGAGTTCTGTAGGCTTCTTGTATGTTCATAGGCATCTCTTTCTTTAGATTTGGGAAGTTTTCTTCAATAATTTTGTTGAAGATGTTTTCTGGTCCTTTGAGTTTAAAATCTTCAATCTCATCCACTCCTATTATCCGTAGGTTTGGTCTTCTCATTGTGTCCTGGATTTCCTGGATATTTTGAGTTAGGATCTTTTTGCATTTTCCATTTTCTTTGATTGTTGTGCCGATGTTCTCTATGGAATCTTCTGCATCTGAGATTCTCTCTTCCATCTCTTGTATTCTGTTGCTGATGCTCAAATCTATGGTTCCAGATTTCTTTCCTAGGGTTTCTATCTCCAGTGTTGCCTCACTTTGAGTTTTCCTTATTGTGTCTACTTCCCTTTTTAGGTCTAGTATGGTTTTGTTCATTTCCATCACCTGTTTGTATGTTTTTTCCTCTTTTTCTGTAAGGACTTCTACCTGTTTGATTGTGTTTCCCTGTTTTTCTTTAAGGACTTGTAACTCTTTAGCAGTGTTCTCCTGTATTTCTTTAAGTGATTTATTAAAGTCCTTCTTGATGTCCTCTACCATCATCATGAGATATGCTTTTAAATCTAGGTCTAGGTTTTCGGGTGTGTTGGGGTGTCTTGGACTGGGCGAAGTGGGAGTGCTGGGTTCTGATGATAGTGAGTGGTCTTGGTTCCTGTTAGTAAGATTCCTACGTTTACCTTTCGCCATCTGGTAATCTCTGGAGTTAATAGTTATAGTTGACTCTGTTTAGAGATTGTTCTTCTGGTGATTCTGTTACCGTCTATCAGCAGACTTGGGAGACAGATTCTCTCCTCTGAGTTTCAGTGCTCAGAGCACTCTCTGCTGGCAAGCTCTCTTACAGGGAAGGTGCGCAGATATCTTGTTTTTGGACCTCCTCCTGGCCGAAGAAGAAGGCCCAAAACAGGGCCTTTCTCAGAAGCTGTGTTGCTTTGGCAGTTCCCAGAAGCTGTCAGCTTCTGTGGTCCAGACTCTCAACTGTGCAGACTAAATTCCTAAGTTCCAGGGAGTCCCGGAACCAAGATGGCGACCACTTCTCCTGAGGCTGAGGCCACCTCCCAAGCCAGGCGGACACCTGTCCTCTGGTCCGGACGGTGGCCGGCTGTCTGCGGCCCGCCAAGGGTGCTGCCTCAGCGGCTCTGTGCTTCTGCCTGTCCCAGAAGCTGTCCGGTTCTCTGGCACACCCTCTCACCTCTTTTTATATATTTTTATTACATATTTTCCTCAATTACATGTCCAATGCTATCCCAAAAGTCCCCTATACCCTCCCTGCTACTTCCCTACACACCCATTCCCATTTTGGGGGGGGGTGCTGGGGCTGGCGTTCCCCTGTATGGGGGCATATGAAGTTTGTGTGTCCAATGGGCCTCTCTTTCCAGTGATGGCCGACTAGGCCATCTTTTGATACATATGCAGCTCAAGTCAAGAGCTCCGTGGTACTGGTTAGTTCATATTGTTGTTCCACCTATAGGGTTGCAGATCCCTTTAGCTCCTTGGGTACTTTCTCTAGCTCCTCCATTGGGAGCCCTGGGATCCATCCATTAGTTGACTGTGAGCATCCACTTCTGTGTTTGCTAGGCCACGGCATCGTCTCACAATATACAGCTATATCTGGGTCCTTTCAGCAATTTCTTGCTAGTGTAAGCAATGGTGTCAGCATTTGGAAGATGATTATGGGGTGGATCCCTGGATATGGCAGTCTCTAGATGGTCCATCCTTTCGTCACAGCGCCAAACTTTGTCTCTGTAACTCCTTCCATGGGTGTTTTGTTCCCAATTCTAAGGAGGGGCATGGTATCCACAATTCAGTCTTCATTCTTCTTGAGTTTCATGTGTTTAGCAAATTTTATCTTATATCTTGGGTATTCTAAGTTTTGGGCTAATATCCACTTATCAGTGAGTACATACTCTGTGAGTTCCTTTGTGATTGTGTTACCTCACTCAGGATGATGCCCTCCAGGTCCATCCATTTACCTAGGAATTTCATAAATTCATTCTTTTTAATAGCCGAGTAGTACTCCATTGTGTAAATGTACCACATTTTCTGTATCCATTCCTCTGTTGAGGGGCATCTGGGTTCTTTCCAGCTTCTGGCTATTATAAATAAGGCTGCTATGAACATAGTAGAGCATGTGTCCTTCTTACTGGTTGGGGCATCTTCTGGATATATGCCTGGGAGAGGTATTGCTGGATCCTCCGGTAGTACTATGTCCAATTTTTGAAGGAACCGCAAGACTGATTTCCAGAGTGGTGTACAAGCTTGCAATCCCACCAACAATGGAGGGGTGTTCCTCTTTCTCCACATCCTCACCAGCATCTGCTGTCACCTGAATTTTTGATCTTAGCCATTCAGACTGGTGTGAGGTGGAATCTCAGCGTTGTAGTGCCAGCACCAAAAAGACACCATCAAAAGACAAAAAGACCACCAACAGATTGGGAAAGGATCTTTACCTATCCCAAATCAGATAGGTGAATAATATCCAATATATATAAAGAACTCAAGAAGGTGGACTCCATAAAATCAAATAACCCCATTAAAAAATGGGGCTCAGATCTGAACAAAGAATTCTCACCTGAGGAATACTGAATGGAAGAGAAGAACCTGAAAAAATGTTCAACATCCTTAATAATCAGGGAAATGCAAATCAAAACAACGCTGAGATTCCACCTCACACCAGTCAGAATGGCTAAGATCAAAAATTCAGGTGACAGCATATGCTGGCGAGGATGTGGAGAAAGAGGAACACTCCTCCATTGTTGGTGGGATTGCAAGCTTATACAACAACTCTGGAAATCAATCGGGCTGTTCCTCAGAAAATTGGACATAGTACTACCGGAGGATCCCACAATACCTCTCCTGGGCATATATCCAGAAGATGTCCCAACCATTAAGAAGGACACATGCTCCACTATGTTCATAGCAGCCTTATTATAATAGCCAGAAGCTGGAAAGAACCCAGATGCCCCTCAACAGAGGAATGGGTACAGAAAATGTGGTACATTTACACAATGGAATACTACTCAGCTATTAAAAAATGAATTTATGAAATTCCTAGGCAAATGGATGGACCTGGAAGGCATCATCCTGAGTGAGGTAACACATTCTCAAAGGAACTCACACAATCTGTACTCACTGATAAGTGGATATTAGCCCAAAACTTAGGATACCCAAGATATAAGATACAATTTGCTAAATGCATGAAACTCAAGAAGAACGAAGACCAAAGCGTGGACACTTTGCCCCTTCTTAGAATTGGGAACAAACACCCATGGAGGAGTTACAGAGACACAGTTTGGAGCTGAGACAAAAGGATGGACCATCTAGAGACTGCCATATCCTGGGATCCATCCCATAATCAACCTCCAAACTCTGACACCAATGCATACACTGACAACATTTTCTGAAAAGACCCAGATATAGCTGTCTCTTGTGAAACTATGCCAGTGCTTAGCAAACACATAAGTGGATGCTCACAGTCAGCTATTGGATGGATCACGGGGCCCCCAATGGAGGATATAGAGAAAGTACCCAAGGAGCTAAAGGGATCTGCAACCCTATAGGTAGAACAACAATATGAACTCACCAGTACCCCCCACAGCTTGTGTCTCTAGCTGCATACTTATCAGAAGATGGTCTAATCAGCCATCAGTAAAAAAAGAGAGGGACATTGGTCATGCAAACTTTATCTGCCTCAGTACAGGGGAATGCCAGGGTCAAGAAGTGGGAGTGTGTGAGTGGGGGAGTGGGTGGGGGAGCGAGTGGGTGACCTTTGGGATAGCTTAGAAATGTAAATGAAATAAATACCTAATAAAAACATACAAAAATATTAACTAAAAATTGCTTTCTATAAATGCATTTTATAGGTAAAAATAGATAAAACCCTGAAAGCACATCATCACTCTTTGCAAATATTCCAAGATTAAGTGCACTTGAAATAACATTTCTGTTTTTTGTCCTTTTTAGTTTTTTAAAAATTTTATTTAATCATTTATTACAGTCCAGATTTTATCCCTCTCCTGGTCAACCCACTGACTGTTCCAAACTCCATACCTCCTTCAGTATTAGGAGAATGTCTACTAACCCCCTTACTCCACACCCCAAGACCTCCACATTTCCTGTGTCTTCCAGTCCCTTGAGGGTTAAGTGCATCTTCTTCAACTGAGTCAGACTTGTCAGTCCTCTGCTGTATATGTGGTAGGGACCTTATAGCAACTGATGTATGATACATGGTTGGTGGCCCAGTGTTTGAGAGATTTCAGGGTTTCAGGTTAGTGAAGACTGCAGGTCCTTCTCTAGGTTCACCCTCCTTCCCAGGTTCTTCCAGCTTTTAACCAATTCAACCACAAGTGTCAGCAGCTTCTGTCAACTGGATGGATTTACATAATCTCATCTGATTCTTTCATCAGCTTATTAGATCTTTCAGAACATTTCTTAAGCTTGTTACAGTAGGTATTACATCTGATGAATGGGGTAAGATTGCTGAACACATACATTCTCTTTCACCATTCTTATTTGATTTTGTTGTTTTTTTTTCTGCATGGAAATTAATCAATACCATCTTCACTATACTAAAGTATAAGTCTAACAGAAATGGAAATTTTTGAATGGGAAGTAGATGAGTGATCTTAAAGCCAATAGAATCAGGATGTAGGGTTTTCTTTTTCCCCCTGGAGATGTAGGGTTTCTAATAAATAAAAGGGAGTGGGTGGGTGGGTATGGGAGCATCTCCTTGGAGTCAAAGGAAGGAGGATGAAATTGGGGGCACTTAGATGGGAAACCTGGTACGTGGATAACATTTGAAATGTAAATAAAGAATGAAAAATAAAAAATAAAATAGAGAGAGAATGTTTCCCAATTAATGATAGGGTTATTGCTAGTTATTAAAAAGTCTCAAGAGCTCAGTGACCCTACTGTCAGATGAGGATCTGACTGAGTGCATGTTATTACTATTTTTACAGATTTCAAGGACTAATATCATAATTTTACAACACTCATCTCTCACACTTATATTCTTCTTGTACACATATAAGACACAATTTTCAAATTAATGAGCACTTTTATTATGTTTACATGCACACACATACACACAATCACACACATGCACACACACACACAAACACACAAACCATTGATATTCCACTTAATATTACTTTGTATGTCAGTGTGTTTGGGCTAGTGAATTCAGACTGTGAAACCTATTCCATGTCTTGTCCCACTAAAATACAGGATTTCCAACTCTCATAGGGATAGAAATCATAAAAATTTTAGTGATACCATTGGAAGCACTAAATGCACGGGAACTGAAATGCTGAAGTCCATTACACATGATATTAGTTCATGTGAGTTTATCAATCTAGGTCAATTCATATTAGTATGATAATCTACAAAATCTGTGATTTCTGTACATAATGATTTATATTATCACCATAATAGAGTGGAATAGACAAAGAAATGATGGATTCATTTGATTCATTGTAAAGATGATATGTATTATGAAACTGAATCCTTGCTGTATAGCAAAGTCCTACTAATACTTGTGTGACAAATGGGTATCTGTATATATGTGTGTATTTATACATATTCTTATATTTACTATATCTTTATATGTGTGTGTTTGTATAAATGTGATTTATAATACATACATAAAAATCACATTTATACACACACATATATATTTTTGTACACACAAATATATAAATATATATATATATGTGTGTGTGTGTGTGTGTGTGTGTATAGGCTTTGTAAACACACTTAAGTAGCATGGATTGTCAATAAGAATACTAAAACTGTACTAGTAACATATTCCTTTCTCCATTATGTATGGACTAGTGTATGAAGTGACCATCACAGAAGTATGCCAAGATAGAGGAGACACATGCATTCACAAATCTGTGGTATTTCTCACTCATGAAGATACTTTAGAGATAGCTTTTTCTTAATTACCCTGTGTTAACATACATTACCAATTGGACCACAAGGTCTTTTTAATAACCACAGCAAGATACTTGTGAATTCTAGTTAACTGTAACCACAGCAAGATACTTGTGAATTCTAGTTAACTGTTCAGTGAAATATGTCATTCTCATGTGAATAAAATTATTTTTTGTGCTCCATGCCTTAATTGGCCATTCAAACTCTGACTGCTGGAGCCTACAGTAAATCTTATTTTGAGTATAAATTCCTCTTGCTCTTAGGTTATGCTGGCCAAAACAATTAGTATGTGGCTTTCAAAGTCATAGTCACTGGAAGACAAATGAAGTACATACTAGTTTTACCGATATCCAAATCTTTCATTCCCATTTGTTCCCGCATAATAATTATTCTCTATGTAATCAGGCTGGGGATTTCCATTCTCTCTGTTGATATTTTGTGAGAGACCAAACTGTAGGAAACTAGGTCCCACCAGTAACTCTCACCCTAAATATCCGGCTGACCCTCTGAAGGGAATTATGTCACCCCCTCTTTCATTGCCTCCACCTGGCGCCCGAGACTGCCAATTTCACTCCCTCCTTCACTTGGCACCTAGAACTGCTTAGATTAAGGCAGCTTCACCTCCTCCTCCATGTCTCTGTTTGGTGCCCGGGACTGTTTAATCAGGACAGGCAATCCAAGATAAACAGCAGAATGTTTAAAGGCTGCCCAGGACCGTTTGAAGGCCGACATTCCAAGATAAGCTACGAGAAGCCTGTAATCAGCATTTGCCCCAGATGTCCATCCCTTTCTCTGTATTTTATTATACCCACTCAAACCCTCCCTATTTTCTCTCTCTGTGTGCTCATAATCAGGCACCTAGCCTTCATTATACAGACCTTGAAAACTCTTTGCTTGGTCTTGCTCCCCTTTCCCAGCCCGCTTCTCTTGCAGGCCTTGGTCCTCCTCGAACCACAGAATAACTAGGTCCTGCTGGATGGGACAATATTTATTGACACTTTGAACAAGCCCATATCGTAGAATGCACCAAGATTACTGCACTTTACTCTGTCTTGGGATAACAGGTCTAGCTTGCCTTATTGATCTACACTGTGGCATTCTTGGCAAGGAATCTCCCTGACATATTCCATTAAGCCACTTTCTTGACTTTGCATGCTGGTGTTCTGCACTGGCTGATGTATATTCCTTAATATCTACCATAGCACCCAGGGAAAAGACATGAAGCCTGTGGAAGTTTTCAAAATCCCGGCAATCCACACATACCTTAGAAGGTGAATCTTTATCCGCATATGTTTTGCAATTTTGTTAAGGTCAGAGAGAAAATCTCTTCAAGATTTAAGGAAAAAATTCTCTCTGAATCGATATATTATCATATTATCGATTGTAACTAAGAAATATAGTGTTGGTTCTGAAGCACCATTTAGCATTCAGTTAAAATGTATGTATTAGATATACTTTCTCAGTGTTTCTTTTGTAATGGAAAATAAACAAAGTAAAATGAAACAAAACAAATCGAAACTGCTTTTCCTATACATTGTCTCATATAATAATTTACTGATTCACTGATCTTTTTCAAGGCTCTGCTCTCGGATAACATGGCACTTTGGAAGAGTTATTTTCCTACTGTGATCCAGAAGAACAGTTAACATGAGCTTAGATAAGTTATTTTGGTATCTCTGTGAATGTGTGACTTTGATATTAGTTGATTACTAAGAGAAAACACAAGAAGTGTGTGGGAGAGTGAGTGACATGACAAAATTCTTTCCCTTTGCAGGAGGAAAGATAAGTAAATCATTACTCATCCTAAGTGTTAGAGGAGCAGAATATGTGAGAAAGAGATAGACAGAGAAGTGGGAGGGAGAGGAAGAGAAGGAGAGGGGGAGAGAGTGAAAGAGAAAAAGAAAGAGTGAGAACAAGAAAGAGAACAAGAAATAGAACGAGAGAAAGATGGGTGAGAGGGAGAGGAGGAGAAGGAGAGAGAGTGAAAGAGAAAAAGAAAGAGAAAGAATGAGAACAAGAAAGAGAACAAGAAATAGAATGAGAGAAAGATGGGGGAGAGGGAGAGGGAGAGAGAGAGGAGGAGAGTGAGAGGGAGAGAGAGGGGGGGGAAGAGAAGAAAAAGAAGAAAGAGAAGAAAGAGAAAAGGGAACCGGAAAGGGAAGGGAAAGGGAAAGAGAAGGGATAGGGAAAGGGATGGGAAAGGGAATCAGAAAAGAGAAAGAGAGAAATTTTATAATTATCACATTAAATATTTTAGAGCACTGAAAGAAATCTCAATAATTATACCATGGATTCTTGTGCATAGGACCTGTTTGCAGCAGGCAGCAACAGATTTCTGAATTCACATACTTGTATGAATGGTCTCGAGGAATCAGGTGCCCTATATTCCAATTCTTGATTCAGAGTCCACCTACACTCACACGTTCACAAAACAGCACAGTCAAACAGTATGCATATATATATAACTGAAATTATAACTGTATTAATTGCTTTAACAAAGAAACAGCTTTGGGACACTGGTTTTCTTTTATCGCATTCATTCAATATACATTTACTCACCCAATATACTCTGAATATGGATTAATCTCCCTATAAAACTCCCAGTTCCACTCAATATATCATTTTATCTAAATCCATTCCTTTTATATCTCTAATTAAAGAACAATTAGGTTTCTATTGGATATAAATTAAATTCATTTTTAAAATACAATAAGTTGGTGTAAGGTGGATGTAAGGTAGAATACCGAGGTCGTTTTGATTTTCATTTCCCTATTGACTAAGGACTTTGAATGGTCAAGATCAAAAACTCAAGCACATACTGGTGAGGACTTAGAGAAAGAGAAGCACTCATTCATTCCTAGATGAGTAGAAAGCTGGCACAATGACTTTGTAAATGAGTCTGGAACTTCCTTGGAATACTGGAAATGATTCTATCAGAAGACTAAGCTCTCCTGCTTTTGGGCATATGTCCAAATAAGAACTCACCAAACATACCACAAGGATATGTGTTCCAGTATGTTCATATTAGTATTATTTGTCATAGCCAGAAGCTAGAAACAACAATCCAGATGTCCCTCAATCTAAGAATGGATATAAAAATTATAGTTCATTCAAACAACGAAATACTGTTCATATATTGTAAATGAAGACATCATGAAATTGCAGGCAATCAAATGGAATATAAAAACAGCATCCTGATTGAGATAATTCACTTCCCAAAATGATATGCATGCTATGAAATCACAAATTTGTGGATATTTAACAAAGGGTACAGACTACACAAGACATATTCCACAAACCTTAGGAAGTTTAACATACAAGAAAGCCTAAGTGAGAATGCTTCCATCCCATTTAGAAAGGGGAACAAAAGAATCCCAGGATACAGACAGAGGCACGAGGCAGACAGGAAATGGAACTATCTAGGGTGTATTTGGAGGTAGGTGCTGGAGAAAGGTCCAGAGATCTAGGAGAATTAATTGAAATTTTCAGCCTCCAGGGAAGGGAAATGGGTAGACCCTCTAGAAAGTACTAGAGACCTGAGAAGTAAGAGACTCTCAGGACTCAATGGAGGTAATCATAAACAACTTGCACAAAAGTGGGGAAAGGGAACTCAAAGAGACCATTTCCAGGAGATAAACACTGCCTCTATTTGGAGGGACAGCGTTATGAACACAGAGTCAAAGTTTCTGACTCAGGAAATTTCTTGTCCAAGATAATTGCAGGGAAAAATGGAGAAGAGACTGTAGGAAAGGTGGTCCACTGACTGGCCAACTTGTAAACAGTCTCATGGGGATTGGGTGGAAGAACTAAGGCCTCACACTTTTACTGACTATGGTTTCTTTAAAAAGAAAAGCCTATCATTGATGTCCTCTGAGAGACCCTACCAGCAGCTGACTAAGACACATGCAGATACTTATACCCAACCACTGGACTGAAGAGAAGGATCCCTATGTTTGACCCAGGGGAAGGATTTAAGGAGCTGAAGAGAAGGGACTACCCATAGGAAGACCAGCAGTCTAAACTAACTCGGTCCTCTGGGAAAACCCCAAACTCAGATACCAACCAGGCACCATACATGGACATGGGCCCCAGGCACATATATAGCAGAACACGGTCTGGTCTGCCCTCAATAAGAGAAGTGATGTCTAGTCTTTGACATACTTGAGGTTCCAGAGAAAAGCGATGACTTATTTAGGGTCAGAGTAGGATGTCAGGGAGCACTCTATCAGAGGCAAGAGGGAGGAGGATTGGGATGAGGGATTGTGGGAAGAAGAATGAGGAAGATGTCTATTGGCTGGAATGTAAATAAAAAATAATTAAAAGGAAAAAGAAAGAAAGGGGCTGTAATGATGGCACAACAGTCTAATACTTCTTTCTCTCGAAGAGGATCTTTCCTTAATAAAAACACTAATTGGGAAACACAATTCTCAGTAACTGCTATTCCAGTGTATCTGCTTCCTTCTTCTGGTCTACATAGGCAGTGAATTCATGTCATGCACAGACAAACAGGTAGGCAAAAATACATACACAGACCATACAAGTAAAATATATTTTAGAAAATAATTAGTATCCTAGCTTCAAACTAGTAAGAAAGAAAGAATAAATTCTGTCACACTACCATTGTTTTTATTAATTCCTTCAAATATAAAGATAAATCTCAATGAAATTGGAGAGCCAAACTAAATTTAAAACAAACAAAACCCTAAAGCCATAAATCAAAAAACAAAAGCCTACTAAATTAAATCAATACATCAGAATTGAAATATACAATAACAATAAAAGAACATAAAGGGTGGAGCCTATAAGAAGGAATGAAAATCAGAAACTCATTCATTACAATATAAAGTAATATTATCAATAAATGGACCCTGGAAAGTATAATACACACACACACACACACACACACACACACACACACACACACACACACACATATGTGTATGTATGTATGTATGTATGTATGTATGTAAGTATGTATGTATATGTATGTGTGTATATGTATGAACTTATTAGTATGTATGTATGTATGTATGTATGTATGTATGTATGTATGAACTAGACAACAAGGTTGAGGTTCAGAACCATCACATGACATTTTCAGACAAGATCCTCCAAAGATGCAGTGTGATTCCTTTCCTCTTTGCTGTCTCTTGCCAACTGTGCAATCTAACATTAAGAACAGTTTGCTTCTCTTATGAGTCTTCTTTGGAGACTTTTGCATTATAAGATTCTTATGAATCAAGCATTGCTTCAGGAATAGAGATGAGTTATATGTCCACATCAAATTTCTGCACTAGGACCCCAACTGGGGCAGATCCGTGGAGATCATATTCCTTTTGCTTAAATCTCTGTGTTTTCTACAGTACCACTGCTGTTGATGTAGAAGGAATTGGTTCCTGGTGTGCTCCCTGCCCAGCTGTTGCATTCATTTGACTCCAGCACCATGATATTTCCTGAGGCATGTAGGTAGATATTTAATGGAGACATCCGTTTCATACTTAGGTTTTCCTCTCCACATAATATCTGGGTGTTAACCTCTTAATTTCTTCTAACTAGAGAAGAAAGAAGATACTGACCTCCTGCTTTAACAAAATGTCATTACAAATAATTTTACAACTAATTTGTGAATAATAAGATTTAGTTTTATAGGTACCTAGACTATTTAGTATCTCATACTTTATCATTCATACAGTGTATCCTTGGCTCAATTTTGTGAATTTTCTATTCAGATAAATGAGATATTGTTTGCTTATTAGTCACACAAATCTTGAGCTAACATTGACCTAACTATCTTGTAGGCAGGACAACATTATGGATCAAAGATTTCTCTATTGTTTACATTTCTACTATCATAAAAATATCTTACTTTGTCAAATGTTTAGAATAGAGGATGAAGGCCCTATAAAGTTATTTGGACAACTGCTCCATGTTCGAAGAGTAATATTGATGTTTTCTTTAGCAATGAGTCATTGCCATCAGTTTGTAGAAATAAACTATGATTTTCTCATTTCTTGAGATGTTGGTAGGTTCCCATGGATTCCTTTGGCGAAAAATTTAATTAAATATCATCCAATGTCAGTACTCAAAGGGTCATTTACTGGAAAGAGCTGGCCATCTGAGGCTATGCCTATCCTATTTCTTAGTGATTCTTTTTACACTTCTTTAATAGATATGTGTAATTTAGGACAATTCTTTTGTAATAATATTCCACAAGTGAACTTTAATTGTAGCTGTTTCTCCAATTAGTTCCTCCAATTTCCCTTCTATGTTTCCCACCTTCCACTACTTCTTCAAATTGGATTTAATTCTCTGTTCCTTTGTGTCTAAGAATGTTTAACTTCCTCATGTCTTGTTGCTCAGTCATTTGAATTTTAGCTTCTGAGAATATTATGTCTCATTACTTTAAAAAAATCATGCTAAAATATTATTTGATGATCAGATTTATTTATTCTTTATATAATTTAGATACTAGTTCTTTTTTACAGTATACAAAGAACATTTGGTAAGTAGCTGTATAATGTTCCTTGGCTGTTTATGAGACTTACATTGACGCTAAGCTGGATATGACTACAAAATCTAATTATACATTTTCTACTTCAGTTAAATGTCTAAATTATTTTACAAGAAGCACTGTGGTTCTCTTCAAATATTGTCCTAGAAGCATTTATTAATAGGTATAATGACTCATAAATACTATTATGTCCACATATTTTCTTTCCTTTACACTATTTATTGTTCTCTAAAATGAATGTTTTTTTTAATTTGCATTTTAGAATGTTTCTGGATAGTTCTCTTTTTTGTAGAATCAAAGAAATGGGAGCACACACATACACACACAGAGACACACAGAGAGAGACACACATATATGCTACTACAAGCAATCTTATAATACCTGAAATTAAAATTGATGAATATTAGTATTTATATACATGAATTTTCACCATTTCCCAACAATGTGAAAACCATGCTAATAGAATAGATGTAAAAACAGATTCTTAATTCTGCTACAAATAAGAAATACAACTCAGCAACACAAATAAATATTACCTGAGAGCAAAGGGAGGGAAAATGGCTTTCCAAGTATACAGACCTGAGAAGCAAGCTGAAGTAAAAATTCTAATATCTAATAAAATAGATGACCAACTAAATTCAATTCAAAGAATGGGAAAGGATACTTTATACTATCCACCATGCTGTCATTTAATTCTGGTTATCTCTGCCTCAAATGCAACTGCATTTCTGTAAAATGCAAGGATGAATAAAAGAAATATTAATAATGCTCAAATAAAACATCAAAAAACACACGTTAATCTTGGGAGACTTCAACATCCCATTCTCACCAATTGACAAGTCTACAAATCATAAAGTAAATGCAGAGATGAGAAATCTATGTGGTGTTAGGAATCAAAAGGGTTCAAATATATGTATTAAACATTGCACTCAAAAGCAAAAGAAGATATCTTCTTCTTAGCCCCTCACAGAACTATCAACAAAATTAACTATCTACTCTGTTACAAAGAACACAGAAACAGATATAAGGTAATTGAAATAATTACTTGTATTTTAACAGAGAAGAATTAATTAAAGCTGGATTCTGAGAGCAACAGAAACAAAAATAAATGCTTAATAACTCATGGAAATCAAACAACCCTCCAATGAACAAGCAATGTGTAAAGGAAGAAAAAATAAGGAAATTAAAGACTTTCTAGAATGCAATGAAGACGAAAGCAAAACACCCAACATTGTAGGACACAATCTATGCTAATAGTAAATCTAATAGCATTAATACCTTCATATATAAATTGGAGAAAGGTCACAAATGTAGAACTGTAAACTCTAGGAAAAATGAAGAATCAACCCTGCACAGCATTAGTAGAGAACAGGGAATAATCAATCTCAGGACTGACATCAATAAAACAGAAAATATAATAAAGAGAGAACAATATAAAGAATCAGGAAAACTACGAGAGCTCCTGTCTCTAACTGCATACGTAGCTGAAGATGGCCTAGTCGACCTTCATTGGGAAGAGAGGCCCCTAAGTCTGGTAAAATTTACCCCAGTACAGGAGGATGCCATGGCCAAGAAGTGGGAGTTGATGGGTAGGGAAGCAGGGCAGGGGGGAGGAGGGGGTATAGGGAACTTTCAGGATTGCATTTGAAATGTAAATAAAGTAAATATCTTATAAAATAAAATAAAATAAAATAAAGTAAAATAAAATAAGTTGAGATGATTAATAAACACTCAGTCAAACTAACTAAAAGGCAAAGTGACACTTTTCTAATCCACAAATCAAAATAAATAGGGAGACATCATAACAGAAAAATGAGGAAAAAAAAAAAAAAGAATCATCAGGTCTTCAAGAATCATTGGCTACTTCAACAGCCTATAAACCAGAAAATTGGAATATCTACATGACTTGGAAGATTTTCTTGATAATTATGAAATACCAAAGATAAATCAAGGTCATATAAAATATCTAATTAGTTATATAACCCCTAAGGTTATAGAAGCAATCATTAAAATCTCCCAACCAAAATATAAAATGTCAGGGACAGAAGGATTTTGCTCAGTATTCTTCAAGACTGTCACAGAAGAGATAACATCATTACTCCTCAAACCATTATACAACATAGAAACTAAAGGCTAGTTTCCACACTTATTCTATGAGGACACAGTTGCCTGATCCCTAAAACACACAAAGGTTTTACATAGAAAGAGAATTTCAGATCACTGTCTCTCATGAACATAGATGAAAAAATACACAGCAAAATACGTGCAAGTGAACCCAAGAACACATTAAAGACATAATTAGCCGGGCGTGGTGTCACACACCTTTAATCACAGCACTCAGGAGGTGAATCTCTGAGTTCGAGGCCAACATGGTCTACAAAGGGAGTTCCAGGACAGCCAGGGCTATACAGAGAAACCCTGTCTCGAAAAAACAAAAAACAAAAAACAAACAAAAATGACATAATTAATCATCATCAAGTCCATTGTATAGCAGATTTGCATAGATGGTTCCATATACAATACAATGACATAATCATCCTTAAATAAAATTTAAAAGAAAAATAATCCATAATTAATTTATTTGATGCTATCCTTCTTTGACAAAATGAAACACCCCTATTTTATAAAAAAGTCTTGAAGAGACGAGGTATGCATGTTATATAACTAAACATAATACAAGCAATATACACCAAGGCAAGAGCCATCAACAAAATAGTCAAGGATATTTAAGAAATTTCACTAAAATTGAGGCTGCTATTCCCTACCTAACTATTCAACATACAACTTGGAGTTCTATCTCAAGCAGTAAGAAAATCATAATGGCATACTCAATGCAAATTTAAAAGAAACAAATCAAAATTTTCCTACTCACAGATATGTCTGTATACATGAGCGATTCCAAAATTTTACCAGAGAACTACTTCAGTGGAAAGTACCTCCAACAAAGATGCTGCTTTTAAAATCGTTTCAAAGAACCACTGGAATTCATTTTTCCAAAAATAAAAGTTTTGAAGAAATTAAACAAATTAGATGTATAAGCAATATAAATTGCTTACAATGTAATTTAAAATGTCTTGGTACAATTCTAAACAAGCAAGAGATAGACATATATGAAAAATTGCTTAAGACTCTGAAAAAAGATATTGAAGTGGTATCAGAATTTGGAAAGACCCCAATGCTCAAAGACAGGTACAATAACAGAGTAAAGAAATGCGATCTCACCGAAGGAAATTTCCAGATTCAATGCAAAATCAAACAAAATATTAACACTATCATTTATAGTCCTTGAAAGAACAATTCTCATCCTCATATGAAAAAAAAATACTTATCAGTGAATACATATCATGTTTGTTCATTTGTGATTGGGTTACCTCACTCAGGATGATATCCTCCAGATCCTTCTATTTTCCTAAGAGTTTCATTAACTTAGTTTTTTTAATAGCAGAGTAGTACTCCATTGTGTAAATATACCATATTTTCTGTATTAATTCCACTATTGAAGGACATCTGGTTTCTTTCCAACTTTTGGCTATTATAAATAAGGCTGCAATGAACATACTTGAGCTTATGCCCTTATTGCATGTTGGATCATTTTCTGGGTATATGCCCAGGAGTGGTATTGCTGGGTATTCCAGTATTACTCTATCCAATTTTCTTAGGAACTGCTAAACTGATTTCCAGAGGGGTTGGACCAGCTTGGAATCCCACCAGCAATGGAGAAATTTTCCTCTATCTCCACATCCTCACCATCATCTGCTGTCACCTGAGTTTTCTATATTTTCCATTCTGACAGGTGTGTGGTGGAATCTCAAGGTTGTTTTGATTTGCATTTCTCAGATGACTAAAGATGTTGAGCATTTTTTAAGTGATCCTCAGTCGTTAGGTATTCCTCAGATGAGAAGTCTTTCTTTAGCTCTGTACCACATTTTGAAATAGGGTTATATAGTTTTCTGTAATCTAAATTCCTGAAACTCAAGAAGAAAGACAAAAGTTTGGATATTTCAATCCTTTTTAGAAGGGTGGACAAAGAACCCATGGAAGGAGTTCCAGAAAAAAAAGTGTGGAGTAGAGACAGAATGAATGACCATCCAGAGACTGTCTCACATGGGGCTCTATCCCATATAAAACCACCAAACCCAGACACTATTGTAGATGCCAACAGGAGCTTGCTGACAGGAACCTGATAGGGGTGTCTCTGCATAAGTTCTTCCAGTGCCTGACAAATACAGAAGTGGATGCTCAAAAGCATCTATTGGTATGAGCACAGGGTGCTCAATGAAGGAGCAAGAGAAAGTACCAAAGAAGCTGAAGGGCTTTGCAGTTCCATAGGAGGAACAACAAAATGAAATAACCAGTACCACCAGAGTTCAATGAAACTAAACCACCAACTGAAGAAAACACATGGTGGGACTCATGTATGAGCCAATGACACCACAAGTGTCATTTTATTGCTGTATTATTTTTAAATAGCAGCATTTACTTTTGTAGGTACAGAGACTATCTAGTTTCTGATTCTTGGTATTCCAAATACTGTCTTGGTGGGTTCAGTTCTGTATACTACTTACTCACACAAATCAGATATCTTTGCTTCCCTGCCCTACAAACTTTGTGCCACCAATGCTCTAGTTACCTTGTAGGCAAAATACCATTTCAGGCCATGATTTTGTTAAGGAGCACAGTAGCTTCCTGTATCAAAGAGAGTAGAAGATTATAAATGTTCTGTGATAGCACCAGCTCAAAATCTAATATAGTTTGCCCAGTAATATTGTGTGTAGACCACCCTGACATCATAACTTAACATTTCTTACTAACTCCCTTTCCTGAGTTCTAGATTTAAATAAATTTAATTCAGTGAACATCCACTTTCTCCTCTGCTATCCTATTCAATAAATTCTATCTAATCCAGACAATATATAAAGGAATACAAATTTAAAAGGGAATGCACAAAGTTTAAAATATGGATTTCAAATTATTTAATTTAAATAAATGAGCAGATTGCAAAATTAAAACAAAATTGAGTACTTCTCATATATGTAAAGAACAGTATTTCTAAGAAAAATAAATAAAGCAAACAGCAGTGTTGTCTATTGCCCTAAATAATGGGTCCACTAACTGACATCTGTTTCTTTCTGTGTTGAATGTGTGTTATATTTCTTTGTTTATGCTTCTTCCCTTTATTTTTAGAGAGTTTCATGAATGCATGATGTCTGATATGATGCTTTCTATTGGCCTGATAGTTTTGTATGCTGTGCACTCATGTTATAATTATGTTTTGAGGCATTAGGGTGTGAAAGGAGTGGCGATTACACTATGTTTCTGCAGTGATTCCTAGATAGTGCTGAGAAAGTTTTTGTGGAGAGCAATGGGGTGAGCAATCGCCTTTATAAGATGGCGCTGGCTTCCACTGCACCTAACTAGTAAACAAGCCTTATGCGCAAGTGCAAAAGTGAACTCACGCCTAGTCACAGCCCATCTCGGAGCATAGTAATGGGGTGATGGGTGAGCAACGAATCAGGAGCTGTCATGCCACATCAGGTGCTGAAACGTCACACTGCGGGCTATATAAGCAGCGCCATTTTCCCAGTTCAGGGTCTTCCCTCCTGATAAGTAAGCAATAAAAGCTTTGCCGCAAAAGACTCTGGTTGTCCTGAGTGTGTTCTTGCCGGCAGGGACAAAAGCTCGGGCAATAAGTGATGCCGAAACCCGGGAACTACCGTCACAACAGCCCAAGGGAGATCCCTCATTCAAGAGGCGGAAGCAGAACTGCAGGACATATTACAGCTTTACAAGGTATGTCTGGCCTTGAACTTTCTCTAGCGTTAGAAGCCTTTCAGTTCCTTTTCACATGTCAACAAGTGATTAAGGCAGGGCAGAGAATTCTGGATGAAATTCAAGACAGTCTATCACAGGTAAAGCGGGGAGAGAGAGTAGGAGCAAAGAAGAAACATGGTGCACCAATTAAGCATATAGGCCTTTCCACGGGTCTTGAACCCGAGGAAAAGTTAATTTCAGGGAAGAATACCTGGGGAGAGTTTGGACGGAAGGAGAAGGAAAAAGAAAAGAAAAAAGATCAATCAGCAGAGGTTTCTAGGAGAAGGAACTTATACCTGCCACTAGATGAGTTTAAGCGGCTAGCTCTTAGTAGCTTAAAATCAGATGAAGGACTTAGCTCCTCTGAAGAAACGGACTTGGAGGAGGAAGCAGTTCGTTATAAGGGAGAAAGGTACCAGCAAGATAAAAAGCTAGCTACTCAGTCCAGAAAAAGGCAAAAAGCGGCTGGCGAAAGCCAGCTTGCTGCTCGGTCTCCGGACTGTCGGCTTCAGGGTCCTAGTGCACCTCAGCCCTATGTGCAGAGGTTCCATTCAGAATGTTATGTGCAGAGGTACCATTCAGAGCCTTATGTGCAGAAGTACCATTCAGAGCCTTATGTGCAGAGGTATCATTCAGATTCATTCATTCCAAAAGAGGAACAGAGAAAAGTGCAGCAAGCGTTCCCAGTTTTTGAAAGAGCTGAGGGAGGGCATGTTCACATTCCGATAGAGTATATACAGATTAAGGAGCTCGCAGAAGCAGTTCGCAATTATAGAATCAGCGTTAATTTCACTATAGCACAAGTCGAAAGGCTTGCGAATCACGCTATGACTCCTGGTGATTGGCAGACTGTAGTAAAAGCTGCAGCCCCCAGTATGGGAATGTATCTTGAGTGGCAAGCCTTGTGGCAGGACTCCTGCCAGACACAGGCAAGGGCCAATGCCACCATAGAAGGGGACCAAAGAATGTGGATGTTTGAGTTACTTACAGGTCAGGGACAGCATGCTGCTAACCAAACAGATTATCATTGGGGAGCGTACGCTCAGATCTCAGCTGCTGCTGTTAAGGCATGGAAGGCACTCTCTAGGAAGGGGGAGGCAAGTGGACATTTGACAAAAATCACTCAGGGTGCACAGGAATCATTCTCAGATTTTGTGGCCAGAATGACAGAGGCAGAAGAAAGGATATTTGGTGATCCAGAGGCAGCTATGCCTTTAATTTAACAATTGGTTTATGAACAAGCTACGCAGGAATGCAGATCAGCAATTACATCTAGAAAGAGTAAGGGGTTACAGGACTGGTTAAAGGTTTGCAGTGAGCTTGGAGGGCTGCTTACTAATGCTGGATTGGCAGCAGCCATTCTGCGGGGGAGGATGCGCTTGGATTCAACTGTGCTCAAGCTTTGCTTTAATTGTGGCAAACCAGGACATTTAAAAAAGGACTGCAGAGCCCCTATCAAAAGGACAGTACCAGGATTATGTACTAAATGTGGAAAAGGATATAATTGGGCTAAGGACTATCGTTCAATTCGAGATATACAAGGCAGGCTCTTGCAGCCTACAAGGTCTTATTGTCCACCCTGGAGTTGTAGATCAGGATTATAAAGGGGAACTTCAGGTTCTCTGTTCTTGTCCTCAAGGTGTCTTTTCTATATCACAAGGGGACAGAATAGCTCAACTAATAATTTTGCCAAGCCTACATGGCTGTTTTCCTTCCTCTGGTATTCCTCGAGCTGCCAGAGGGATTGGTTCTACTGGAAATGATTCAGCTTACGTAATAATGGCTCTAGATTCGAGGCCATCCTTGGAATTAGTTATAGAAGGGAAACAATTTAAGGGAATTTTAGATACAGGAGCAGACAAAAGTATTATTTCTCTTCACTGGTGGCCAAAACCCTGGCCTGTAACTCAGTCATCACACTCTTTACAAGGGCTAGGCTATCAGTCCTGCTCCACTATTAGCTCCCGTTCTTTGAGCTGGCAAATGGATGTCATGCATATTTCCTCCTTTGGGAAAAAAATTAATATTCACATGTTTGCTAATCTGTCTAGGCAGAATTCTTTGTATCTTTCAGGAAATTGGTCTGAAAGATTCGATGAGACCCTTGAGGCCCTGAGAGCTGGTGTTCTCAGGATAAACTTGACACGAGTGGACCTGTCATTGACAGAGGGTCTCTCCTCCTGGATCTCATCTGCTTTTTCTTATTTTAAGGAATGGGTGGGGGTAGTTTTATTTGCTGCTGCCATCTGCTGTGGGTTTGTGTTTATGCTTTGCTTAGTTTCTAAGCTCAGAACCCAACAAAACCTTGACAAAGTTGTGATTGCTCAAGCACTTGCTGCCATTGAACAAGGGGCCTCCTCTGAAATTTGGCTGTCCATGCTTAAGACCTAAATGGCATCTGAGTTCTCTGCTAATGTGTCCCACGGATTTGTGGATACATTGCACTGGGATGTAAGAGACTCAACGCTCATTTATCAGCACTTACACCTCACTGAGGTTTACTAATTCGTTTTTTGGCTGGCCTCTTTTATAGAGTTCGCCCTAGGTCATTTAACAGTTACTGTCACACAGTACTGCGGTATCCAGAGACGGGCAACTTTCCTCATGCACAGACCATCCTAAGACACAGGACCCGGTGGCGATAGGGTTACCCTATGACAGGAAAGGCTGTGACATTGGAGGAATGACCTAAGACAGGAGCCACAACAGATGGACATGACTGCAGAGGCCTAGACCAGCCTCAAATTTTAATAAAATAAAAGGGGGGAGATGTGGAGAGCCAGCCGTGCCATGAGCAATCACCATTATAAGATGGCGCTGGCTTCCACTGCACCTAACTAGTAAACAAGCCTTATGCGCAAGTGCAAGAGTGAACTCACGCCTAGTCACTGCCCATCTCGGGGCATAGTAATGGGGTGATGGGTGATCAACGTATCAGGAGCTGTCATGCCACATCAGGTGATGAGACATCACACTGCAGGCTATATAAGCAGCGCCATTTTCCCGGTTTGTGGTCTTCCCTCCTGATAAGTAAGTAATAAAAGCTTTGCCGCAAAAGATTCTGGTTGTCCTGAGTGTGTTCTTGCCGGCGGGGACAAAAGAATGGGCAATAAGTTTTGTTGTCTATTATTGGCTCATTCAGTGTATTTGGGTAAAGGGTAGAAAATGAAGGTAAGTCACTCCTGAATGTCAGCTATTGCAGTGGGTAAAAAACTGAGAGTTTGGATGGTGAGAATAAGAGCATAAAGAAAAAATCTGCATTCATTCTCTGATTTCATCAGAATTGGCCTTTTGTTTATTTAACTAGTTGTGTCAAGTGGCATTGAGTAACTGCAATAAAGGAAAGAGAAAGGGAGACTGGTTAGGAGTAGAAGAATTCTGGTTTCCAGAGGAGGTTGTATCCTGGTCACCTGTCATGAAAGACTGCAGCAGTTGTTCACTTGCATAGCCTGGGAGTCATGGTGTAGTAGAGAAAGAAGTGAAGTCTTTCCATCCCTTTCCATCATATCTTGGACAGAATGTTCTGTGGTTAGTCTCTAATGTTCATTTTAAAATATTCCTTTACAGTGAAAAACTATACTGATGAGTGTAGACATAGGAACTTACTTAGATGTTATGGCCTACATAGTTTGAGGTAAATACAGGCCAATTCCATGGTGTGAAGGCTAATAGATGTTATTTAGCATGTGATATGACACACATGATTGGCTTTAATCTCTGACTCTTGTTGATCATTGAAAAATGAAAATATAGCATAGTTATGATCACTGACTCTGTCATGCACTATACTTTTTCTTATTAGTACATATATAGTACAAAACCAGAGGAATATTTCACAGAAAACTAGAAAAACTCCTCTTTAAAGATTGCATTTGAGGTTTCTAGTGCTCTATGTTGTATGTGGAATACAGAATTAAAATTGTTCATCATGATTACGATGTCATTCCTCTGTATATTACAGTGTATTGGGATTCATTATAGCAATTTCATACACATGTAGCACTCTGTTTTCTGGTTCTTGATTGTCCATCATCCTCATTTGTAGGCAAATATTACTAAGAAGGCCCAGGTGTCCACGAATTATTCCTTCCTTTTTAAGTCCAATGTGTGTATCACAGGACATTATTCTTATGTTGATACTAATCCACTATGTGATTGTAAACAACATGCGCCTGACTTTCTGACACCTAATATCTAAAGTCAATTCAAAACAGTGTTGATATATGCTTACTTTTATCACTCCCTTCTATCAAATAATATAAACAACACTTTTATTTAAATTTTAATAACATTTCAGTTCATTATTCAGTTTAATATTTTGTGTAACAGTTTAACATTTTGTGTAACATCCTGAACATATAGCTTAATGGATAACAACATTGAGTGTCCTTAAGGAATTGACTACTCTTTCCAGGACTCACACAGAGCACATTAAATCCTATTGTATTAATATCCTTGGTTATCAAACAACTTCTTCTGAATTCAAAATTGGTATATCTATCTATCTATCTATCTATCTATCTATCTATCTAGATAGATAGAGATAGAGATAGAGATAGAGATAGAGATAGAGATAGAGATAGAGATAGAGATAGAGATAGAGATAGTTATGTGTGTGTGTGTGTGTGTGTGTGTGTGTGTGTGTGTGTGTAGGACATAACAAGATGTATACATACACTCAGAACACTACATACATCAACACACTAAAACACACACAATTTTGACCACATTTTTAAGACTAGTAAAACTCGTATGTATGTATGCATGGATGCATGCATGCATATATGCATAGGCTATGACCATCTCAGATTGCATTAAAATTGGTTTATAACAATACCAATCAGGAGAGGTAATATCACAATCAAGATATCAATGTCAATAATATAGAATAACTTGTTATTCAATGTCTCATGCAGACTTTGAATTTTCCTGAACACAGAAAATCCTTGCACTGGGTACTCAGCCTCCATGGCCACCAGTGCATTCTGTTTAGTTTATGAAATGGTTTGATTTTTTTCATGTTGGTGTAAGAAACTCTAATCACACCAGGAGAAGTGTAATATTGTATGAATTAAATACTATACGGTGGGTCAACATATACAGAGAGAAAAAGGGGAATAAGGGACAAAACTGGACAGTTGGAGGTAGGGGTGAGAGAGGAATGAGAACAAGATTGAGAGAGACATAGACAGAGATGGATAGACAGAGACAGAGAGACAGAGACTAGAAAGATCAGGATAAACATCTCTTTTAAAATTACTGTCTAATTACGAGCTTGTTCACTGAAGATCAGATCACAAACTCTTCTTGACCTTCTTTTAATACTAACTTCAATAACCCTCACATATTAAAGACTAAAGATGACTTCCTAAATTCAACCACAATAATATTTATTAGCTAATACAAGGACTGATCCATGTGTCAGAAGATAAGTTATTACATATTAAACATTCACCAGTAAATGAATGGAAGGTAATGGGATGGGTTTTACTTTTTTATTTTTCTTTAATATTTTTTAAGTTTAATGGAAAATATGTTGCTTAAGGGACTTTCCAATTATATTTATAAAATATATATGATTTAAATGAAACATCCAATTTTTTTGTAGGTTGAGAGAGTTTATTCAACTTCTGAGGTAAAAGAAAAAAAAATGTTTCCCTAAAGACTTTCTTAATGATTGTTCAGTGGTGGTGGTCTACATAGAAGAAAAGAATATCCAAGTAGATGCTTGGATTTTTTAATATTTATCTTAAATCATTTTTACAGTCCCATCATATTCCTTTTCTGGCCCACTCTCCATCAGGTCCTCAACATTGTCTCCTGCCCACTCTATGCAAGAGAAAATACCTAACACCCTGTCTATCCCATCTAACTCCACCCACCCACCCACCCATTGAATCCCCTCATTTTCTCCAATAACCTCCATTCCACCTGTCCCAACTAGACTTCCCTACTCCCTGGGGACTCGTGTCTCAAGGGTTAGGCATATCTTCTCTCACTGATACAGGACGAGGTAGTCCTTTGCTGTATGTGTCTGAGCTAGTATTTGTTGCCTGACTGCTGGCTTTGAGAAATATCTAGGGTCCTAGTTAAGACTGTAATAATTATAGTAGAATGAGAATCCCATAACAGTGCCTAAACCTAGTTAAAAACAATGTATTTGTTAACTTTAGAAATGACTTTCAAAATCTCTAGCATAGCTGTCTTCCATGATGCCCAACAAGCACTTGACTGTGAGAAATGCAAGTACTTACATCCAACCAATGGACTGAAGTTGGGGACTCCTGTGATTGAATTAGGCAATGGCTGGAATAAGTTGAGGAAGAGCCTTGTTGTCTACTGTTAAGGTTCTTTTGCTTGCCTTTCACGATGTGGTGATCTCTTCAGTTAGTTGTTCTTGTTGTCTCTGGATTGAGCTTCTCCCTCTTGTGGTCCTGCAACTCTGTGTCAGCACACCTAGGAGACCAGCTCTCTCCTGGTGGAACCTGTGTACACAGACTGTGGAACACACATAGGTCTTGGTGCATTTGGTGACTAGAATAATCCTGTCCCAGCTTCTCCACTGTTCTTGTGCTCTTTGTGTCCCTGACAGGTCTCCCTTTAGACAGCTATTGTAGAAATGTGATTATTTCATCTCTGAGAATGAGAATGAGAGCACTCCTGTGAGACCAGCTCTCTACTGATGAGACTGGTATACAGCAGGCTGTGGAACAGCCTTATCTCACGCTGAACATTTTAATGACAGTGGAGGAACACAACATGATTCTGAGTGCGCTGGCCTGCTCTAGCAGACTTGGTGTGACTGAATCTCTTGAATTCACACTGAGATATACAGGATTGGAGAATACCAAAATTCTATGTTAAGAAAATATTTTAGGAGTGTTTGGACCAGTTTCATCTATTTTCATGTTGATATTCTACACAATTTTTGTAAAAGGAAAATCTCTCTGTAGTAGACAGAGATATGTCAGATTTGTTTTTCTCTATTGGATTGCAATTTTCATTTTAGCCACAATGGTAATCACAATGTTAGCTTCAGGATTCCAAATTATTTATGAATGTTTTCCAGTTGATAAATAACAAATGTACATGAGAGATTTTTGTGAACATTTACAAACATACAAGATGTTTTGAGAAGGCATTAGTTTTCATTGTTTGAATGCTGACTAGGCACTTATGTGAGAAATCTGAGGCACTTATGTGAGAAAGTAGGAGAAGCCTCAATGTCTCACTTGTACCAAGTTTTATTGTTTCAATCAAAACAGTCTTCTTTACAAAAAAAAGACCACTTAGAACACTTAATACTTAAATATTTCTCAGAATATTTTATATTTGTATATGTGTTTTACTTGTTAGCCTAAAATAATTACTTTTCTGATCTCTTTCTAATCCCCTACCACTATTCCCTCCAAAATTCTGAGAAGATAGACCTTCTAGTTGGTACCAGCACCAACACACATTGGGCGCAGAGTCTGTGGACACCCCCAAGGTCCCCACAGGACTCTCTATGGGATCTTAGGACCTCTGGTGAGTGGAACACAGCTGCTGCTCCAATCCAATCTCACAGGACCTGACACTACATTAATTAGGGAAGCAGAAAACCTGGCCTGACCAGGGTCATAAGTCCCTTCCAGTCAGCACCAAGACCAGCACCGGGGCACCTTGGGCTCAAAGTCTGCAGACACCCCCAAGGTCCGTAGAGGACTCTCCATGGGATCTTAGGACCTCTGGTGAGTGGAACACAACTTCTACCAGGAGGCAGATTCGAACACCAGATATCCAGGCACCTTCCCTGCAAGAGGAGAGCTTGCATGCAGAGAGTACTCTGACCAATGAAACTCAGGAGAGAGCTAATCTCACAGGTCTGCTTTTAGAGGCTAATATAATAACCTGAGGAACAAGCTCTAACCAGAGACAACTATAACAAGTAACTCCAGAGATTACCAGATGGCAAAAGGCAAACATAAGAATCTTACTAACAGAAACCAAGCCACTCACCATCATCAGAACCCAGCACCCCCACCCCACCCAGTCCTGGGCACCCCAACACACCCGAAAAGATAGACCTGGATTTAAAAGCATATCTCATGAAGATCGTAGAGGAAATCAAGAAGAACTTTAATAACTCATTTAAAGAAATACAGGGGAACACTGCTAAACAGGTAGAAGACCTTAAAGAAGAAGCACAAAAATCCCTTAAAGAATTGCAGGAAAACACGACCAAAATGGTGATAGTATTGAATAAAACCATCCAAGAACTAAAAAGGGAAGTAGACACAATAAAGACACCCCAAAATGAGGCAACGCTGGAGATAGAAACCCTAGGAAATAAATCTGGAACCATAGATGCGAGCATCAGCAACAGAATACAAGAGATGGAAGAAAGAATCTCAGGTGGAGAAGATTCTATAGAGAACATTGGCACAACAATCAAAGAAAATACAAAATGCAAAAAACAACCTAACTCAAAACATCCAGGAAATCCAGGACACAATGAGAAGAACAAACCTACAGATAATAGGAGGAAGATGAGAATGAAGATTTTCATCTTAAAGGGCCAGCAAATATCTTCAACAAAATTATAGAAGAAAACTTCCTAAACCTAAAGAAAGACGTGCCCATGAACATACAGGAAGCCTACAGAACTCCAAATAGACTGGAACAGAAAAGAAATTCCTCCCGACACATAATAATCAGAACAACAGATGTGCCACAGACGCTCTGAGTCCCTGGTCTGTGTGGAACGGGATTTCTTAGGCAGATGGGCAAAAAGAGTCGGATGTAACAGACAGACAAACAAGCGAGAGTCTTGTTGAATCTGATTGTAATGTTCTGGTTGAGCTTCAGACTTATATTACAACAAATTATCAGAAGATACAAATCACAAAAAGACAAGATACACTGAGATTCACCAGTTACAGCAGAAAGGAATTTGCAGGGACTAATTAAATGTTTACATTAGAGATAACAAGCCCTGCCTAGGATCAGCCTAATGCCAGGCAAGAATTTCACACTTCAGGGTTAATAGCATCAGGGGGTTGTTAACTCTTGACAGGCCTTAAGAGTAATGTAATGTCACTGACCCTGAAATTCTCTAGGCCTTGTTAATACTTATCAGTTTGGAAAATTTCCATTATCAGGATAGTATATCAACTTTATCTGGTGTGGAATATAGTTTGTAGTAAATATTTCTACCTCAGTGAGACTTTTAGTATCTTTCTGCAGACAGCTGAGTTAATGGCTAGTGTTTTATTGTTTTATGGTAGTGCTTAATTAGTTACTGAATGGGTTAAGCTCCTTGCTGCTATCTGGAATCTAAGAATACTGGGAAAAGGCTTTAGCTATGTTAGAATACAATCTTAAAAGGCATTTACTATAAGGTAATACTATATAGAGTGCACGTGGATCCATACACTAGACTAATGTAGATTTGGAAAATTAATTTTATGGGTTAGGGGAAAAACGCCATAACTCAGGGAGGGGAATTTGCATGGAACTCTTATCCTCATGAAACAGCTTCCAGGCTTTTCACCTGTCAAACTGACCCAAACTGGAGAGCTGACTTTCGTCAGACATCCAGGAGGAGAGTCCTAGTAATTCATTTCTCATGTGCAGCTTTTTGGCATTTCTGCCTCACAAGCTGACTCCATCAGAGTGCCCTGGCATAAATGCACTAAATAAATATAGTATATTAAAAGCAGTAAGGGAAGAAGGTCAAGTAACATATAAATGCAAGCCTATCAGAATTATGCCAGATTTTCACCAGAGACTATGAAAGCCAGAAGATCCTGGACAGAAGTTATACAGACACTAAGAGAACACAAATGCCAGCCCAGGCTACTATACCCAGGCAAACTACCACTTACCATAGATGGAGAAACCAAAGTATTTCATGACAAAACCAAATTCACACATTATCTTTCCACGAATCCAGCCCTTCAAAGGACAATAACAGAAAAAAAAAAAAAAAAAAAAAACAATACAAGGACAGAAACCACACTCTAGAAAAAAAAAAAAAAGTAATCCTTCAAAAAAACCTAAAAAAAGAACACAAGAACAGAATGCCAACTTTAACAACAAAAATAATAGGAAGCAACAATTATTTTTCCTTAATATCTCTTAATATCAATGAGCTAAAGTCCCCAATAAAAAGATGTAGACTAACAGACTTGCTACACAAACAAGACCCAACATTTTGCTGCTTACAGGAAAACCATTTCAGGGAAAAAGACAGACACTACCTCATAGTGAAAGGCTGTAAAATAATTTTCCAAGGTAATGGTCTGAAGAAAGAAGCTGGAGTAGCCATTCAAACATCTAATAAAATTGACTTTCAACACAAAGTCATCAAAAAAGACAAGGAGAGGCACTTCATACTCATCAAAGGTAAAATCCTCCAAGAGGAACTCTCATTTCTGAATATCTATGCTCCAAATGCAAGGGCAGCCACATTCATTAAAGACATTTTAGTAAAGCTCAAAGCACACATTGCATCTCACACAATAATAGTGGGAGACTTCAACACACCACTTTCATCAATGGACAGATCGTGGAAACAGAAACTAAACAGGGACACAGTGAAACTAACAGGAGTTATGAAACAAATGGATTTAACAGGTATCTACAAAACATTTCATCCTAAAACAAAAGGATATACCTTCTTCTCAGCACCTCATGGTACCTTCTCTAAAACTGACCATATAATTTGTCACATAAAAGGCCTCAAAAGATAAAAAAAAAAAATAATGAAATTGTACCATGCATCCTATCAGACCACCATGGACTAAGGCTAATCTTCAATAACAACATAAATAATGGAAAGCCAACATTCACGTGGAAACTGAAAAATACACTTCTCAATGTAACCTTGGTTAAGGAAGGAATAAAGAAAGAAAATAAAGACATTTTAGAGTTTAATGAAAAGGAAGCCACAACATACCCAAACTTATGGGACACAATGAAAGCATTTCTAAGAGGGAAACTCATAGCTCTTAGTGCATCCAAAAAGAAACTAGAGACATCACACACAAGCAGCTTGACAACACACTTAAAAGCTCTAGAAAATAGGAAGCAAATTCACCCAAGTGGAGTAGATGGCAGGAAATAATCAAACTCAGGGGCAAATTCAACCAAATGGAAACAAGAACTATTCAAAGAATTAACCAAACCAGGAGTTGCGTCTTTGAGAAAATCAACAAGATAGATAAACCCTTAGCCAGACTCACTAGAGGGCACAGGGAAAGCATCCTAATTAACAAAATCAGAAATGAAAAGGGAGAAATAACAACAGATCCGGAAGAAATCCAAAACACTATCAGATCCTTCTACAAAAGGCTATACTCAACAAAACTGGAAAACCTGGATGAAATGGACAAATTTCTAGATAGATACCAAGTACCAAATTTAAATCAGGATCAAGTTAACGATTTAAACAGTCCCATATTCCCTAAAAAAAAATAGAAGCAGTCATTAATAGTCTCCCAACCAAAAAAAGCCAAGACCAGATGGGTTTAGTGCAGAGTTCTATCAGACCTTCAATGAAGATCTAATTCCAATTCTTCACAAACTATTCCACAAAATAGAAGTTGAAGTAGGAGGTACTCTACCCAACTCATTCTATGAAGCCACAATTACTCTGATACGTAAACCACAGAAAGATCCAACAAAGATAGAGAACTTCAGGCCAATTTCCCTTATGAATATCAATGCAAAATACTCAATAAAATTCTCGCTAACTGAATCCAAGAACACAATAAAACATTCATCCATCCTGACTAAGTAGGTTTTATTCCAGGGATGCAGGGATGGTTTTATATAAGGAAATCCATAAATGTAATCCATTATATAAACAAACTCAAAGATGAAAACAACATGATCATCTCCTTAGCCTCTGAGAAAGCATTTGACAAAATCCAACATCCATTCATGATAAAAGTCTTGGAAAGATCAGGAATTCAACGCCCATACTTAAACATGATAAAAGCAATCTACAGCAAACCAGTAGCCAACATCAAAGTAAATGGTGAGAAGCTGGAAGCAATCCCACTAAAATCAGGGACTAGACAAGGCTGCCCACTTTCTCCCTACCTATTCAACATTGTACTTGAAGTCTTAGCCAGAGCAATTTGACAACAAAAGGAGATCAAGGGGATACAAATTGGAAAGGAATAAGTTAAAATATCACTTTTTGCAGATGATGTGATAGTATATATAAGTGACCCAAAAAATTCCACCAGAGAACTCATAAGCCTGATAAACAGCTTCAATGAAGTAGCTGGATATAAAATTAACTCAAACAAGTCAATGGCATTTCTGTACACAAAGAATAATAGGGCTGAGAAAGAAATGAGGGAAATAACACCCTTCTCAATAGTCACAAATAATATAAAACACCTTGGCGTGACTCTAACTTAGGAAGTGAAAGATCTATATGATAAGACTTTTAAGTCTCTGAAGAAAGAAAATAAAGAAGATCTTAGGAGATGGAAAGATTTTTCATGCTCATGGATTGGCAGGATCAACATTGTAAAAATGGCTATCTTGCCAAAAGCAATCTACACATTCAATGCAATCCCCATCAAAATTCCAACTCAATTCTTCAACGAATTAGAAAGAGTAATCTGCAATTTCATCGGGAATAACAAAAAAAACAGAGGATAATAAAACCACTTCTCAAGGAAAGAAGATCCTCTGGTGGAATCACCATGCCTGACCTAAAGCTTTACAACAGAGCAATTGTGATAAATACTGCATGGTACTGGTATAGGGACAGACAAGTAGATCAATGGAATAGAATTGAAGACCCAGAAATGAACCCACCCACGTATGATCACTTGATCTTTGAAAGGGCAGCTAAAAGTATCCAGTGGAATAAAGATAACATTTTCAACAAATGGTGCTGGCACAACTGGTTTTTATCATGTAGAAGAACGCAAATTGATCCAATCCTATCTCCTTGTATTACGGTCAAATCTAAGTGGATCAAGGAACTTCACATAAAACCAGAGACACTGAAACTTATAGAGGAGAAAGTGGGGAAAAACCTTGAAAATATGGGCGCAGGAGGAAAATTCCTGAATAGAAGAGTAATGGCTTGTGCTGTGAGAGTGAGAATTGACAAATGGGACCTCATAAAACTGCAAAGCTTCTGTAAGTAAAAGACACCGTCAATAAGACATAAAGGCCACCAACAGATTGGGAAAGGATCTTTACCTATTCTAAATCAGATAGGGGATTTATATCCAATATATATAAAGAACTCAAGAAGGTGGACTCCAGAAAATCAAATAAACCCATTAAAAAACTGTGGCTCAGAGCTAAACAAAAAATTCTCAACTGAGGAATAATGAATGGCTAAGAAGCACCTGAAAAAATGTTCAACATTCTTAATCATCAGGGAAATGCAAATCAAAACAACCCTGAGATTCCATCTCACACCAGTCAGAATGGCTAAGATAAAAAATTCAGGTGACAGCAGATGTTGGCAAGGATGCGGAGAAAGAGGAACACTACACCATTGTTGGTGGGATTGCAAGCTTGTATAACCACTCTGGAAATCAGTCTGGCGGTTCCTCAGAAAATTGGACATAGTACTACTGGAGGATTCTGCAATACCTCTTCTGGGCATATATCCAGAAGATGTTAAAACTGGTAAGAAAGACACATGCTCCACTATGTTCATAGCAGCCTTATTTATAATAGTCAGAAGCTGGAAAGAACCCAGATGCCCCTCAACAGACGAAAGGATACAAAAAATGTGGTACATTTACACAATGGAGTACTACTCAGCTATTAAAAAGAATTAATTTATGAAATTCCTAGGAAAATGATTGGACCTGGAGGGCATCATCCTGAGTGAAATAACCCAATCACAAAAGAAGTCAAATGATTTGTTCTTACTGATAAGTGGATATTAGCCCAGAATCTTAAAATACGCAAGATATAAGATACAATTTGCTAAACACATGAAACTCAAGAATAACGAAGACCAAAGTGTGGACACTTTGCCCCTTCTTAGAATTGGGAACAAATCACCCATGGAAGGAGTTACAGAGACAAAGTTTGGAGCTGAGACAAAAGAATGGACCACCTAGAGACTGCCATATCCAGGGATCAATCTCATAATCAGCCTCCAAAGGCTGACATCATTGCATACACTAGCAAGATTTTGCTGCAAGGACCCTGATATAGCTGTCTCTTGTGAGACTATGCAGGGTTCTAGCAAACACAGAAGTGGATGCTCACAGTCAGCTATTGGATGAATCACAGGGCCCCTAATGGAGGAGCTAGAGAAAGTACCCAAGGAGCTAAAGGGAACTGCAACCCTATAGGTGGAACAACAATATAAACTATCCAGTACCCAGGAGCTCTTGTCTCTAGCTGCATATATATCAAAAGATGGCCTAGTTGGCCATCACTGGAAAGAGAGGCCCATTGGTCATGCAAATTTTATATGCCCCAGGACAGGGGAAAGCCAGGGCCAAAAAGTGGGAGTGAGTGGTTAGGGGAGTGGGCTGGAGGGTATGGGGATTTTTGGGATAGCTTTGGAAATGTAAATGATGAAAATACCTAATAAAAATATTAAAAAAGAAAAAAATCTGTGTTGAAAGAAAAAAAAAACACTTGTTCTACATAGTGTACTGAAATAAAAGATGAGAAGTGTGGGGACATAAATTGAAGCATGGGTTTTTAGCCATCTTGGCCAGTAGATGTTTGGATAGTTGTTGAATTTTCTGACATTCTCCACTTGACTCAGATTTTTCTAGTTGGATTTTGGAAAGGTTCTGTGCATATTATTAAAACAAATGAAGTTATGAGGGGAATTACCTTATTCTGTCTGAACAAATCTTGCTTATGTGGACTCATATTACACCTCTGGTTTTCTATTCCTTCTGGCTCTACTTACAAGATGATTCCTGCATCAGGAAATGAAAGGTGTGATACAAATATCTGATTTTCACTATACATGCCAATATTCCTTACTCTATCCATTTTAAATGATAATCCCCAGAAGTTAATCCCCAGATACTGTGAAAAGAAAATCCCTTAATGTGTATAGAGTCTTAAACTAATCCTCAATATAAAAATAAGAATTTGTGAGAAATAATATTGGTGTGTCCAATTGGCTGAATATTACTCTTAGATCTTTCTCCATGGTTTATGAACCTCTATAGTCAGATATTGTTCTCCATGATAATGGTGCCAAGTGTGGTTACTAACATGTGAAGTGGACTTTCAATTCAATTATGAAGTCACTGGTTACTCTTAGAATGGGCACAACACTGTTCCAACAGGCATAATGTTGTTATGCCTCTCAGGGCTCACAATTGGGTAATATTCATGATTACTATTAGGACAATAAAAATGCTTTAACAGTCTCCCTGTAAGGTGTTGTTTTGGGCCTCACTCACCATCCTGCTCAATCCTGGAGAGACTTGGATAGACAGGGTTCTCTCCCCTCTTCCAGACCTGCTGGCAGAGAGAAAACAAATGTAACCTAATAAAAATATTTTTAAAATAATGAATTTAAAATACTCTGGAAAATATTGTTCTGTTCTGATGTTTTAAATGTTAAAAAAAAAATCCTTTTCCCTTAAAACTTAAATGTAATTACATTTCCCCACTTCATTCTACCCTCGATCTTTCCCATGTACACCCCTCAAACACTCCTGTATTCAGTTTCCAATTATGAATGTTATAAATATATAAATAGAGCCTGCATACTCCATAAAGCATAACTTATATTTCAGGACTGAACTCTTGGTGTTGGAATATTTACTGAAAACCTCTCCCTTTGGGGAGATTATTTCTTCCAATTTCAGCATTCTGTGGTTGTTTGTAGCTCTCTGCATATGATTGATTCTTCATGAAATTCAACACATTCATGTTAGCATGTCTATTAATATCACCATTTTCCATTTCTCTTTAGGAAGCCAAATTTATGAGACATCATGTATGCCATCAGAAGATATTCTCACAGGAACCATTCTGTTCCCCTTACTCTTGCAACATTTTTGACCTCTATTCCAATTTCATCCATGATTTATATGCAGTTGTATTACACATCAATCAGATAGGGATAGGTACCACATGATCTCTTAGTCTCTGAATTTTGTTCAGTTTGATCCTCCGTAATGGCTCCCATCTGTTTCAATCCATGTTCTTCTTAAGAAGTGTGAGAGATAAGATGTTAAGTGTGAGAGATAAGATATTAAGATAAGATGATAATAAGGTATAAGAAATTAAGATATTGTGAGTATAAGAACAAATATTTACAATGTAGTGAGCAATAATATTGGGTTATTAAAGTGGCAGTAGCTGATTCTCTTCTAAGATCCATGACTTCCCTAGTTCTGTGGATTTATGTAGGATTGCAACAAAGCTTTAATTTCCTCATCAAAGAAGAATGTATTCCTAAATCATTTTGTTCAGCGACTTGTAACCTAAAATCAAAACAAGATAAATATCCAACAAAATTTTATATGTACATGTATTCTCTATTTTTGTTTACAAATACTATCTAGGTCAATGTTATGTACCATGAAGAAAAAAATGGATACCAAGAGAGCATTGTATTAAGCAATTAAAGCCAGTCACAAAAAAACAAAACAAACAAACAAACAAACAAACAAACAAAAAAAAAAAACAGTTTTCAGTCTGAAGTGGTGACCTCATTAATCCCAGGACAAAGAAGGCAAAGAGGCTGATTATGTAACCAAGTCCAGACTGGTTTATAGAGTGTATTTCAGTACTAACATTTCAAGAATATGTACTGATGGCATGTCATATAATGCTAGGGGTCACAACTCAGGCCTTTTTGCACTAAGAGAGCACTAAATCCCACAACAATATTTTGAAGGCATCTATAGAACAATTGCTCATAAATGTTTGGAAACCCAGACTGCAGGAGAGCAGAGTGGTTGAAACCTCATACTTGTCCATCAGTCTATTGTCTCTACAATACAAGATTTGTCCTATCCCCTTCCCAAGACTTGTTCAGTTCCTGATACAACTAGAGTGAAGGGATACTACCACCCTTCTAACTTGTCCCTCAGAGATGCTCACTCTTCAGTTAATGTATTTGCCTGGCTTGTTGATATGAACAAGCATTCCCAAGAAGTAATTCATCTCCATCAACAGACACTCTGTGACACATTTCTGTAATCCTTAAGGGGCATGAGGCCTGAGGTATTTTAAATGTAAAATTGAGGACTTTGAGCCACTTGGACTTGAGTTTTCTGCAGGGTGGTAAACATGGGTCTATTTGCATTCTTCCACATGAAGACAGTCAGTTGGTTTAGCACCATTTGGTGAAGATACACTGCTTTTCTCTTGGAATTATTTTGCCTTCTTTGTAAAACTTAGATGTCTGCAACTGTGCAATTTTATTTCTGGGACTTTAATTTTAATCCATTGATCAACCTGCATGTTCCTATATGAATACCATACATTTTCATTACTTTCGCTCTGTAGGACACACTGTAGTCAGATTATCAGATTTTTATGGTTGCTTATGTTTCCTTCAGGATTCTAGGTTTACTTGAAATGCGGATTTGTACTTGACCAAAAATTTATAAGTGATATCCATCGAGAATATTAAACAATTTACTTGGATTTTCCAATTTATTTGAGTACAGAATTTCAACAAATGCCCTTAGGGTTATTTCGATCTATTTTTTTAGAATGGTTAAGTGCTTGAGTGGCAAGGTTTTTTTTTTTTTTTTTTTTTGATTTTTGTTTGTTTATTTTTGTTTGTTTCTTTTTTAAAGAACAAAGTCCTTGTTTCTTCTATTCCTTGTGGTTTTTTTTTATTTCTATCTTAGATGTTTTCCTACTCATGTTGATTATTTTTTATAATTTACTCCTCTTATATTTCCTGAGTTCTTTTGTTCTAAAGTGTACTGTTATGTTGTTGTAGGCACTTAGTATAATGGAGTTTCCTCTTTTCCCAACTTTCATTTTATCGCACAGGTGTGTGTATATTTACATTATTTTCAATGAATTATGGGGTGTCTTTAATTTGTTTATTTTTGTCTTACTCCAATATTCATAAAAATTTTTCAGCTTATATTAATTTGAATGATTTCTGTATATTCTATTATTGTTGATACTCGGTAGTTAAACATGTCAGTCTGATAATATAAATGGTTTTTCAAATTTCCTTGTATGTGTAGAGATTGATTTTATGACTGAATATATGGAAATTTGGGAGAATAATAAATGCATGTAAAGAAGAAATTATATTCTTTTTTGATTATTTGTAATGTTCTTTAGATATTTGTTAGGTCATTTGGTTTGAAAATATCTATTACATGCAGTTTTTTCCATTTACTTTTTTTTTCTGAATGACCATTTTATTGTTTAGAATAATGTATTGAAGCCTCCCACTATCAATGTTTGAAGGTGAATGTGTTATCTATGATTTAATTGTATTTCTTTTACAAAAGTGGTATCCTTGTGATTGTGGCAAACCAAATAAGAATCAAAGAAATTTGATGAACATGTAGTATCCTTTATCTCTTATGATTTTATTTTTGGATTGAAGTCTATTTTGTTACCTATTGGAATGGCTCCACCAGTTTGCTCCTTAGGTTCATTTGTGTCATTTTTTTCCATTTGTTTAATTCTAAGATAAGGTATATCTTTGATGTTGAGGTATATTACTTGTAAGCAGCAGAAGAATGGATTAGAGGGAGAAAATCATTTGCAAATATCCAGTACCATTTCATAATAAAATGACAGAAGCCATTAGAGATGTGTATGAATTGCCTAAACATGATGGTTATAGTTTACAACAAATACAGTGTCAATAATAATAATTGACATCTTTTAGAATAGTACTCAATTTTTCCTTCCAAATTTCATGTTTTGAAAGATTACATGATTATGACATGTGCATTTAATATGAAAATAAAAATATAGTTCAGATAAGATGTGAATCTAACTTCACTTTGGGATAGGATAGCTAAACTGGGATTAAATAATATATTGAGCTTGAAAATTTTGTACAAAGTCTACAAAAGATTCTAATATGAGAGACAATACCTGTAAGGGTATGTAATAGTTTACTCACAGCTCTGATGGATTTTTCTAGAAGTAAATATGAGTGAGCATACTACATAGGTAATTTTCTGTCAATTATTTTCATTTTATGATCATTATAATATGCAAGGTGCCACGAATCTTGATGCATTTCAAAAATGTGTAAATAAAGTATATAATATAAAATTTAGTTATTTTACTTTCCAAAATGGATATTTATTATTTCCATTTAAAGTGCAATCTCAGAATTTTAACAGTGTAAATCAATGAATATACATGCTTAAATATAAATATATAGAATAAAACTCACAAACCAAGCTTATACATTTTTAAGTAAATAGACCTTATGTAATGGTCAAATGATTGAAAAAACATGGATGAAATAAAGTACCCAGGGAGCTGAAGGGGTCTGAAACCCCATAGGAGGAACATCAATATGAACTAGCCAGTACCCCAGGGCTCCTTGGAACCATACCACCAATCAAAGAAAACAAATGGTGGGACTTATGGCTCTAGCTATATATGTATCAGAGGATGGCCTAGTTGGTCATCAATGGGAGGAGAGGCCCTTGGTCCTGTGAAGGCTCTATGCCCCAATACAAGGGAATGCAAAGACCAGGAATGGGAGTAGATGGGTTGAGGAACAGGGGTAGGGGGGTTGAGATAGAGAATTTTCAGAGGGGAAACTAGGAAAGGGGATAACATTTGAAATGTAAATAAAGAAAATATCTAAAAAATGATAGCTTTTATTTTTTTAATGCACAATATTAACTGTTTATATAAATTCTAAAAAATTCGTACACTAATTCCTTTAAACCTTATAAATCATCTAAAAGCTATATGTTCCATGGCATTTTAAGTGAATATTGTAATAATATAAAATTTCAATTATGGATATTTACTAGTTCATACTATTTATTCTTGATAAATGTATGTAAATGTTTCATTAATTGACTGCTGCTTCTGTTATTTATACGAATTACTGTTTTCATAAATCCAAGATTCCTAAGGGTTTGCTTGCATTTCTTGGATCCTCTTTCCCCACTATCTCTTCTCCATAGCATGTCAAATAACCAAATCTCAATAGTTTCACCTGGACAGGAAGCCTTAAGCAAATAAAAACATTTATTTCATCTAATAAAATCTTAATAGGAATTGTTGAACAGTCATTCTATGTATATTTGCTTTCACTTAAATAAGAACTGTTCCCAGAAGAACTGAGATGCAATGATTTGTTAAATATTTAATAAATTGTGCCAGATTACTGGGAAAAAAATAGATTTCAGCATACACTGATCTTGTAGTCATATTACAGTTTCGATGACAGACATGAATGGTTTCAATACACATAAACTTTTCTCCAACATACAAGAATTATATGATTTTTAATATGAATTGAGAATAGAACAGGAAATCATCATTGCAAATTAAAGACTGACTGAGGAAATTCCACTGTTTTGAGTCTGGATATATAAGTGTGTGTCTTTTTGTCAGTGAGAGCCCCCACCCCGTGTGTGTCTGTGTGTGTGGGGGGGGTCTGTGTGGGTGTGTGTGGGTGTGTGTGTGTGTGTCTGTGGGTGTGTGTGTGAGTTTGCCCATCTTTACACAAAGAAATTTGAGAGATATTATTTGAAAACTGGAAAAGCATGAAAACTGGGAATGGGTGTATCATCTGAAGCTCTTAGTAAGAAAATAATTGGAATTGAACATGCACACAAAATATCATGAAGGAGAATGAGGTTCATTGAACTGAGAAATGAGTCACTATCAAGACAGGCAACAGATAGTGGTGATGGAGGTGCAGATGTCACAAAGTACATGCTACATTTGTGTCAATGTCCCATAAGGAAACACAAAATTAAGTATGACATTTTGAAAAATGATAATTAATAACCACAAAAAATGGCTACTAAATTTGGCTTCTTCGAAATTTCATTTGCAGGTGTTTTCTTCATTATTTTATTTATTTACATTTCAAATATTACCCTATTACCCAGTTTTCAACACCTACACAATCCTGCCTCCACTCTGCTTCTATTAGTGTGCTCCCCCACCCATGAACCCACTCCTGTTTAACTGCCCTCATATTCTCCTATGCTGGGGCATTGATTCTTCACAGGATAAAGGGCCTCCCCTCCCACTGATGCCAGAGAAGGCCATTCTCTGTGTCATATCCAGCTGGAATAATTAGGTGCATCCTGTGTACTCTTTGGTTGGTGTTTAGTCCCTGAGAGCTCTGGGGTGTAGTGTTGGTTGATATTGTTGTTCTTCCTTTGGAGTTGCAAATCCCTTCAACTTCTTCTGTCCTTTCCCTAACTCACCCATTGGGGTCCCCTTTCTCAATCTGATGGTTGGCAGCAATAATCCACATCTGTATTCATCAGGCTCTGGCAGAGCCTCTCAGGGGACAACGATCTCAGGCTCCCGTCAGCAAGTACTTCTTGTAATCAGCAAAAGTGTCTAGGTTTGGTGGCTACATATGACATGAATCCAATGGAAGGGCAGTCCCTGTATGGTCTTTCCTACAGACTCTTCTCCATTCTTTGTTCCTTTATTTCCTTTAGACAGTTGCAATTCTGCATTAAAACTTTTGAGATGTGTGGGTGGTTCCATCCCTCACTCTTGAAAGACAACTTTACTCTGTATACTTATGAAAGACTTCTCCATTTGCATTTCTCTAGACACAAGTCTGAGCACTCAAGGACAGCATATCACAGAACCAGAAGTTATACATATGGTAAAAATTGATTTTATATGTACAGCAATATTCAGTGCAAGACTAAACTTGGTTGTCATTAAGACACATAATAGGGCACATCATCACCCCCCAAAAATGTGTTGCCTATATATGCTGAGGTTGGTTTTTTTTTCAGTCCAAATGCTCTGAAAGAAGTTCATGAGTATATAGTCATCAGTAAACTCTCCAGTGTTCAGTGTGGATTCTAATGCAAACAAGAATATATGGGTAGAAAATTTTTATAAGAAAAGTTTACAAATTAGAACACAGTGTTGCTACGCAGGCACTATTTGTCTCTAAGATACTAAGAAGATATCTCTAAACAACAATTCCTCACAGCCACTAGTTCAATATAAAATGAGCAAAACCAATGTGGGAAAACAAAGATAATGTGAAATAGATAGTCAGTACAAGTTATTAGTTTTAAGAAAAAATGAGGTTCATGGAGGAAGATCATGATTTGGAATTCAAATATTAAGATTACTTTCTCATTGTTATTGAATGTTTGGAAAGTAAACTCCGAGGGACTAAATCCACTGAAGAGTCTACATCAGGAGACACATGTCTTCAGCTGGATATGTTGCAGAGAATTGCCTTCTCTTACATTACTGGAAGGGTAGAAGCTTGGTTCTATGGAGGCTTGATGACACAGGGTAAGGAATGATAAGATGCTGAGGAGTAGTATATGGGAGGGTGGCAGAGCACTCTCATAGTGGCAGGGGTCGGGAAAAGGGGATGGGGAGTTGTGCAAGAGATAAAGGGAAGGGGATAAAATTTGAAGTGTAAATAAATAAGTAACCAATACAAAGAATGAACAAAGAAAGGAAGCCCACAGCATGACATTCTCTGGATAGTGTTGAACGTTTAAAACTCAGTCTTTATCATGTAAGTTAATTGGGGATCTATGAAGAACTGTAAAAATTTTAGATGGAGCTGGATATAATATATTTCTGACTTGGTCTGTTTATTCATTCTCAAGACAATGGTAGCACAGGCCTTGTTAAATAATCTGTTAGTGTCACTGATATGTCAGAGTCCACACTCTACATGGTCTGTGAATCTCAGTGACTATAAATTTGAGAATGGCTATCCCTGACTTAGACTTTGTAATACAAAGTACTATGTGTCCCAATTAGCTCCAAATGTACTATTACTGGATGTCTCACTGTGAATCTTCTGATACAATCCATTCATATCATTTCTAATTGTTTTCACACAATCACCTTTTTAAAACTTTCCAAGTACAAAATTTGAACAAAAGAGCTTCCTCCCAAGTATTTAAAAACATGAGTGATATTATGGAGCCTGAGAATATATTATTCTATGTATTTACCTACCTATGTTATTACATGGGCTGTGGACACCAGTTGCAGAACCCCAGGGTAGACAGTGTTTAAGAATTCCTCCAGGGCCAGGAGCAATCGGAAAATGATATGAATCATAACTATGGAACAAACACCTCCTTTGACTAGAGAAATAAAAGCAGACAGAAATTTGATGTGCTGATTTGCATGGCACTTCACAATCCACACTTACCAGGTTTAAGGCAGGACAAATATGTTCATTTTAGTGGGTGTCTTCTTTCTCCTCAAGATTCAACTTCTCATGGCCAATTACATTGATTCCACATGCTTTTGGAGACTAAACCTGAATGAAGTCAATGATAAAGATTTGGATCAAACTTGTTCCTTCATCCTTGGAGCAGTTCAGATGCCTATGGAGAAAGATTATTTCAAGGAGACTCTGAATGTCTTGTAAGTGCATTTGTATTGTCCATGTAAATGACAACTTGAATATATCTTTAGTGCTCTGAGGATGGAGATTAGGCAAATGCTTGAGTCCTTTGTACTGTTGCTAAGTCTGAACACTAAGAAACAACATGATTTATCTTACAGAATCAATCATAGTTTCTCCTTTTAAGTAATTCAGTGGAGGTTTTGGTTTTCTTTAAGTTAGGTGGCCTCCGACTTAAAGACTGGAAGCTGAGGAATAAAGGACTATCTATGTTGATTCTTCACATAAAGCCCTCCTAGTAACAGTTTTTACTGCACTCTAGACAGTGATGACTTATTGAAATTGATTCTGTAATATTTCATTGTGTTTTACTCTGAGAATATGCAAATAGATGGCCATAAACACTGCTAACAGTCCTTTCATCAGTTTGTTGCTCCAAGAGCTTATGTGGATTACAGTAATTCTCATGGAACATAGAGTTGTCAAGAACTTTACATATATACAAACTTACTCTCTAAAATTCATTACATGTGGCCACTTCTTGTCTTCTGAAGCTTCATCAAGTTTGGAAAGAGAAGAGCTTTACAATCAGAAATTCACATTTCATACGATTGCCTAGATGGACATTTTTGTATGTATATGGGCAAAGAATATTTAGGTCATTAGAGATCAAGATATCCAAATATTTTAAAAGATAAAATTCAAAAGCACTGTGGCTTCGTGCTTCCCTCTGTTCATATATAATCACTGGCTTTTACATTTTATTAAGTTCAGTTCTGCACTCTCTCTTTAGAGTAAAATATATGTGGATCATATGGAATCCAATGATATGTTTACATTCCTTGAATAGTGAGGCTGTCAATAGCAATGGAGGCTACTTATATCCCTTCTCACTGCATTGGGTAAAATCTGTGGTGTAGGTTAGTTGGAACACTTGAGAACAGTGATACTGTAGTTGCTTATTAGCTTTCTCTCATTATTTAAGAAACATGCCATCTCTTTTCATGTCTATGTTCCTTAATCTCTGATCCATTAATGATATATATATCTTCTGGGTCTTTATTCAGAAATTTTATTAAATATAGGTGCACCTGTTACAATGTGCACATTGATACCAATGTGGTATTAATACCCATTTTTGTAGACTAATGATACTTTTTATTTTTTGTTGTTTTTTTTAATTAGGTATTTTCTTCATTTACATTTCCAATGATATCCCAAAACTCCCCCGCATGCGACCCCACCTACTCCCCCACCCACACACTCCCACTTCTTGGCCCTGGCGTTCCCCTGTACTGAGGCAGATAAAGTTTGCACGGCCAATGGGCCTCTCTTCCCAATGATGGCCGACTAGGCCATCTTCTGATACATATGCAGCTAGAGGCATGAGCTCTGCAGGTACTGGTTAGTTCATATTGTTGTTCCACCTATAGGGTTGCAGATCCCTTCAGCTCCTTGGTTACTTTCTCTAGCTCCTCCATTGATAGTTCTTTTTAAATACAACCTTTAAGAATACTAGGTTACAGAGACACTTTATGTAACTGGTGCTTCCTAAAGTTAACTTGTAGGAAGTAGTTTGAGCATTGCACAAGATCTATTCTCAAGTTTCTTTTGGGTATTGGAAATGTTTAATTGAGTTTTTGGTGTGTTAATAAAGAATATTATAAATCAGCATATTTTATAGAATATAGAATATAGAATATAGAATGAAAACACCACAGGGGTCCAATTTTTGGTGAAAACCTCATTGCATTTACTTCAAATTTAATCATCAAATATATAGGTGTATGTTTAATGTTTATTGATCAGATTATAATGAAGTGACAAGAATGAGACGTGAGATACTATACTTTACATAACCATAAATAGAAATACAATCACAATATGTTATTATTCCATTGCCACTGTCTTGTGGCACACTTTTATTACACAAAAATGAAAATATTCTATACAATTTACACCAAAATGTCTTCTATTTTATATGCATATAATATTGGCACATAAAATATCACAGAAGTTTCCTTATTTTCCTAGTTCTCAGTTGGATGCTAGTGCTGTTTTAGTGTAACTGGAAAGGTTATCAAGAATGTTTCCTAGAAATTCAGTTATTATGATAAGAAGTATCCAGAGTAACTATATCACCTTCCTTTGTAACTAGAAAGTCGGTGAATGTGTATACTTTCACAATTGAACTGAGGATAAGCTACTGCAAAGTATCTTATAAAGCACTTGAATGTATTGCCATACTATGACCTAAACAAACCTTGTTCATATGGATACAAACATATGCATAGGCATGTATCATTTACAAAATGCATGTTTGATGTTTGAATTCACATAAAAATAAATTTTTAGAAAAGGTTTTCTTTCAGCAAATGATTGAAATAAAAATAAGAAAGTGAGGATAGATATAAGGGAAAATGCCAAGAATATTGGCAACTAATTATAAGTGATTATTAGTACAGAAACCAAAGTTTGCTGCAAAAAGACTATTATGCACTAATAAGTCCTATTTTCTCTACCTTAACTAATTAAGTGAATTTCAAAAAAAGTATCAATAACACGATGGGTCTCATAACACATGTATTTCTATGTTGCTCAATAATTTCAAAATGAAGACATGTTCTGAATTACAGTTTTGTCAATATCTGTGGTTTTTCCTTTTTTTAACTTCTGATCAAGCACTGAAAAACAGAGATGGGAATGTTCTCTGTGGATGAGGTCAATACCAAATCTTATTTATAGGAGAAATACTGTCATGAAATTGTAATCTGTTTACTATTTATTCAATTTCCCAATTCCATTTTATCTCACAATAAAAGCCTTTTCTTTCAATCTTTAGAGGACAGAGGCAGAAGCATCCAGGACAGTATAGTGTTTCTATTGAGTACAAATGATCATGTATTTACATTTGTCCATAATAATTGCTGTACTCTTTTACAGAAAAACAACTAAAACCCACAAATATGCTTTGGCATTGGCGTTTTCAATGGATGAAATCAACAGAAATCCTGATCTTTTACCAAATATGTCTTTGATTATAAAATATAATTTGGGCCGTTGTGATGGAAAAACTATGACAAATACAGGCGATTTTCCTGATCAGAAAAAATATAAGCGTATCCCTAATTATTTCTGTAATGAAGAGACTATGTGTTCATTTCTGCTTACAGGACCCGATATGACCACATCTTTATATTTTCAGATGTTCCTGGACATTTTCTTATCTCTACATGTGAGTTATCATAGGCCAAGGATTCTTAGCATCACGTCTCTTTGGGGGATTTGACAGATATTAAGAAAGTTAATGGATGAGATTAGATGTATGCTTATGTCAATCTATGTAGTTCCAGTGTACTTACTATTTAGAGAGATGATAGGCCATCTGCTATATGCCACCTCCAGAAGTTGACAGATTCCAGAAAGAAGGAATAGAGGAGGAAATGAAGAATAGAGTCTGGCAGGGTGTTAGAGAGAATCTTGCAGCCTTGACTGACTGGCAGTCAGAGTGATTCTTTATTTATAAACATCTCAGTAAGCAGTGAAAGATTAATGTTGTTCCAAAACATAAAGCATATTATTTCTTCCCCATATGTGTTATTTTCATTTTGGTCATAAGTTTAGATTATCATTGGTAAACTGTACAATAACAGAGTTATGGTGGTGTTATAAGTTTAGTGATCAATGATAAATTGTGATGGAACATGTAGTGGCTATTCCTGGTTGTCAACTTGACAATATTTGGAATGAACTACAATCCGGAATTGGAAGGCTCACCAGTGACCCTTATCTGGAGGCTTGGAGATCCTTATCTGGATCTTGGTTTGAAGATCTTGAGCCATAGTGGCTATGGATTCCAGAAGATTGAATCTCCGAGTTAAGGAACACACCTTTAATCTGGGCTATGCCTTTCATCTGGGATTAAAGGTGTGGTGGAACACACCTTTAATCTGGGCTACACCTTTTGCTGGAGACAATATAAGGACATTGGAAGAAGGGAGTCTAGCTCTTGCTCCTGCTCCTTCGCCTGCTTGCTGCGTGAGACTGATTAACTGCTAGATCCTTGGACTTCCATTCACAGCTGTGACTGAACGATTGTTGGGAATTGAGCTGCCGACTGTAAGTCATCAATAAATTCCTTTATTATCTAGAGACTATCCATAAGTTCTGTGACTCTAGAGAACCCTGACTAATACAGAAGTTGGTACCAGGAGTGGGGTTCTAGAGTAACAGAAGTACAAGGATGAATCTTTTAAAATACTGGAATTGGCTTGTTGATCCACCAGCACTTTCTACTATTGAAACCTCTCCAGATTCTCTCCCTCCTGGGAGCTCAGAGAATTTTGAAGACCATGTTGAAGCTGAGAATTTTGAATCTTCAGATTCTCAAGGGTTTGCCCCACCTGAGGAAGTAGTACCCTCAGCCCCACCTCTTGAAATAATGCCTTCCCCACATGAGGAAATTAATTTTGCAGAGTCTGCTCAAGGCCCACCAATAGTTTCTTCTAGACCTGTAACCAGACTCAAAGCAAAACAGGCTCCTAGAGGGGAGGTAGAAAGTGTAGTCCATGAGGAAATTCGCTACACTACTAAGGAGCTTAATGAGTTGGCTAATTCATTCAAGCAGAAACCTGGTGAATATGTGTGGGAATGGATTTTAAGGGTGTGGGATAAGGGTGGAAGGAACATAAAACTAGAGCAGGCTGAGTTTATTGACATGGGTCCTCTGAGTAGAGATTCTAGGTTTAATACGGAAGCTCGCATAGTTAAAAAAGGTGTCAAAAGTTTGTTTGAATGTTTGGCTGAGGTGTTTATCAAAAGATGGCCTACTGGAAATGACTTGGAGATGCCTGATATTCCGTGGCTTAGTGTTGATGAAGGGATTTTAAGACTTAGGGAAATTGCAATGCTAGAGTGGATATATTGTGTAAAGCATAATTGTCCACATTGGGAAGGTCCAGAAGATATGCCTTTCACCAGCTCTATAAGACGCAAATTGGTGAGAGGGGCACCGGCACATTTGAAGGGTTTTGTTCTTTCCCTTTTCCTTGTGCCAGATCTTAGCATTGGAGATGCTTCTGCTCAATTAGATGAATTAAATTCACTGGGTTTAGTTGGATTCCGAGGTAACAAGGGCCAGGTGGCAGCATTGAATCGCAAGAGACAAGGTGATTCTAGTTATTATAATGGACAGCGTAGACAAAAGAATGTTTGTAATAACATACCCAGTAATGGTCAGCACAGGAGAGGTGAAATTTATAATGGCATGACTCGATTGGACCTTTGGTACTGGCTAACCAATCATGGTGTTTCCAGGAATGAAATACATAGGAAGCCTACTGCATATTTGTTTGATCTGTATAAGCAGAAAAATTCTCAAACAAATGAAAGAAAGGCTACATTAGATCGTGGTAAACAGCCAAATGAAAGAAAGGCTACATTAGACCGTGGTAAACAGCAATCTCGGCCAGTGAATCAATTTCCAGACTTGAGACAGTTTGCAGATCCAGAACCCCTTGAATGAAGGGGTGGCCAGGTTCCGCTGAGGAAGGATCTTGATAAAACACCCAAAGGTTTTGCTGTTACCCTTTCTCCAGTTCTTCCCCAGAGGGACCTACGGCCTTTTACAAGGGTAACTGTACACTGGGGAAAAGGAAATAATCAGACTTTTCGGGGTCTGCTGGATACTGGTTCTGAGTTGACACTGATCCCAGGGGATCCCAAGAAACATTGTGGCCCTCCAGTTAAAGTAGGGGCTTATGGAGGGCAGGTGATTAATGGAGTTTTGACTGATGTCCGACTCACAGTAGGTCCAGTAGGTCCCCGGACACATCCTGTGGTGATTTCCCCAGTTCCAGAATGTATAATTGGGATAGATATACTCAGAAATTGGCAGAATTCTCATATTGGTTCCCTGAACTGTAGAGTGAGGGCTATTATGGTTGGAAAGGCCAAATGGAAGCCTTTAGAGTTGCCTTTGCCAAAGAAAATAGTGAATCAAAAACAGTATCGTATTCCTGGAGGCATTGCAGAAATTACTGCCACTATCAAGGACTTGAAAGATGCAGGGGTGGTGGTTCCCACCACATCTCCGTTTAACTCTCCTATCTGGCCAGTGCAGAAAACAGATGGATCATGGAGAATGACAGTTGATTATCGAAAATTAAATCAGGTGGTAACTCCAATTGCAGCTGCTGTACCAGACGTAGTTTCGTTACTTGAGCAAATTAACACATCTCCTGGCACCTGGTATGCAGCTATTGATCTGGCAAATGCCTTCTTCTCAGTACCTGTTCATAAGGACCACCAGAAGCAATTTGCTTTCAGTTGGCAAGGCCAACAGTATACCTTCACAGTTTTGCCTCAAGGATATATTAACTCTCCTGCCCTGTGTCATAATTTAGTTAGAAGGGATCTTGATCGTTTGGATCTTCCACAAAATATCACATTGGTGCACTATATTGATGACATTATGCTGATTGGACCAAGTGAGCAGGAAGTAGCAACTACTTTGGACTCATTGGTAACACATATGCGTATCAGAGGATGGGAAATAAATCCAACCAAAATTCAAGGACCATCTACCTCAGTGAAATTCTTAGGAGTCCAGTGGTGTGGGGCATGCAGAGATATTCCTTCTAAGGTGAAAGATAAGTTATTGCACCTGGCCCCTCCTACAACCAAGAAAGAAGCACAACGTTTAGTGGGCCTATTTGGATTCTGGAGACAACACATCCCTCACTTGGGTGTGTTACTTAGGCCTATTTACCAAGTGACTCGGAAAGCTGCTAGCTTTGTGTGGGGCCTGGAACAGGAGAAGGCCCTTCAACAGGTCCAGGCTGCTGTGCAGGCTGCTCTACCACTTGGACCATATGACCCAGCAGACCCGATGGTACTTAAGGTGTCTGTGGCTGATAGAGATGCTGTTTGGAGCCTCTGGCAGGCTCCTGTAGGTGAATCACAGAAAAGACCTTTGGGATTTTGGAGCAAAGCTCTACCATCATCTGCAGACAACTATTCTCCCTTTGAAAAACAGCTCTTGGCCTGCTATTGGGCCTTAGTGGAAACTGAACGTTTGACAATAGGACATCAAGTTACTATGTGACCTGAATTACCCATCATGAGCTGGGTACTATCAGACCCTGCAAGTCATAAAGTGGGACGCGCCCAGCAGCAGTCTATTATCAAATGGAAGTGGTATATACGTGATCGGGCCAGAGCAGGTCCTGAAGGCACAAGCAAGTTACATGAAGAAGTTGCTCAAATGCCTATGGTTTCTACTCCTGTTACAATGCCATCTGCTGCCAAACATGTGCCTATAGCCTCATGGGGTGTTCCCTATGATCGACTGACCGAAGAGGAGAAGACTAGAGCCTGGTTTACTGATGGCTCTGCACGTTAATCAGGCACCACCCAGAAGTGGACAGCTGCAGCATTACAACCCCTTTCTGGGATAACCTTGAAAGACACGGGTGAAGGGAAATCTTCACAGTGGGCAGAACTTCGGGCAGTACACATGGTATTACAGTTTGTTTGCAAGAAGAAATGGTCAGATGTACGATTATTCACTGACTCATGGGCTGTAGCCAATGGATTGGCTGGATGGTCAGGGACTTGGAAAGATCACAATTGGAAAATTGGTGAGAAAGACATCTGGGGAAGAAGTATGTGGATAGATCTCTCCAAATGGGCAAAGGATGTGAAGATATTTGTGTCCCATGTAAATGCTCACCAAAAGGTGACTTCAGCCGAGGAGGAGTTCAATAATCAAGTGGATAAGATGACCCGTTCTGTGGACAGTCAGCCTCTCTCCCCAGCCATCCCTGTCATTGCTCAATGGGCACATGAACAAAGTGGTCATGGTGGTCGAGATGGAGGTTATGCTTGGGCTCAGCAACACGGGCTTCCACTCACCAAGGCTGACCTGGCTACAGCTGCTGCTGATTGCCAGATCTGCCAACAGCAGAAACCAACACTGAGCCCCAGATATGGCACCATTCCTCGAGGTGACCAGCCAGCAACCTGGTGGCAGGTTGACTACATTGGACCACTTCCTTCGTGGAAAGGACAGCGTTTTGTTCTTACTGGAGTAGATACTTATTCTGGTTATGGATTTGCCTTTCCTGCACGTAATGCCTCTGCTAAAACCACCATTCACGGACTGACAGAATGCCTCATCTATCGTCATGGTATTCCACACAGTATTGCTTCTGACCAAGGAACTCATTTCACAGCCAGAGAAGTACGACAGTGGGCTCACGATCATGGAATTCACTGGTCTTACCACATTCCCCATCATCCTGAAGCAGCTGGGCTGATAGAAAGATGGAATGGCCTTTTGAAGACGCAGTTACAGCGCCAATTAGGTGGTAACAGCTTGGAAGGCTGGGGCAGAGTTCTTCAGAAGGCAGTATATGCTTTGAATCAGCGCTCGATATATGGTACAGTTTCACCCATAGCCAGGATTCATGGGTCCAGGAATCAAGGGGTGGAAAACGGAATAGTTCCACTTACTATCACTCCTAGTGACCCTCTAGGAAAATTTTTGCTTCCTGTCCCCATAACTCTAGGTTCTGCTGGCTTAGAAGTTTTGGCTCCAGAGAGGGGAGTGCTCCTACCAGGAGCTACAACAAACATTTCATTGAACTGGAAGCTCAGACTTCCCCCTGGTCATTTTGGGCTTCTAATGCCCTTAAACCAACAGGCTAAAAAAGGAATAACAGTGTTAGGAGGGGTGATAGATCCAGATTACCATGGGGAAATTGGATTACCTCTTCACAATGGTGGTAAGCAAGATTATGTCTGGAGTGCAGGAGATCCCTTAGGGCATCTCTTAGTACTACCATGTCCTGTGATTAAAGTCAATGGGAAACTACAACAGCCTAATCCAAGCAGGATGACAAAGGACGCAGACCCATCAGGAATGAAGGTATGGGTCAATCCTTCAGGAAAAGAGCCAAGACCTGCTGAGGTGCTGGCTGAAGGTGAAGGAAATACAGAATGGGTAGTAGAGGAAGGTAGTTATAAATACCAATTAAGGCCACGTAACCAGTTGCAGAAACGAGGATTATAAAGTAATATGAATGCCCATTGTAAATTTACTAATGCGTTTGCGATTGTACGAGGGATAGTTATATCATGTTAGGCATATTTACAACCTTGTTATTGTTTCATGTGAACATGAGATATTATTTGTGTCAAGTTGACAAGGGGTGGATTGTAGTGGCTATTCCTGGTTGTCAACTTGACAATATTTGGAATGAACTACAATCCGGAATTGGAAGGCTCACCAGTGACCCTTATCTGGAGGCTTGGAGATCCTTATCTGGATCTTGGTTTGAAGATCTTGAGCCATAGTGGCTATGGATTCCAGAAGATTGAATCTCCGAGTTAAGGAACACACCTTTAATCTGGGCTATGCCTTTCATCTGGGATTAAAGGTGTGGTGGAACACACCTTTAATCTGGGCTACACCTTTTGCTGGAGACAATATAAGGACATTGGAAGAAGGGAGTCTAGCTCTTGCTCCTGCTCCTTCGCCTGCTTGCTGCGTGAGACTGAGTAACTGCTAGATCCTTGGACTTCCACTCACAGCTGTGACTGAACGATTGTTGGGAATTGAGCTGCCGACTGTAAGTCATCAATAAATTCCTTTATTATCTAGAGACTATCCATAAGTTCTGTGACTCTAGAGAACCCTGACTAATACAGAACAGAATAATATTTTACAATAATTTCCTCTATAAACCAACTTTTAAGTATCTGGAGTATTTTTGTGCAAAGATAAGACAGACCATTTTTAGCCTGGCCACTTGTGACATTTCAGTGGCACTGGAGTGGAAGAAAACCTTAAATCCAGTCTGTGAAGTTAGACATTTTACTATCAGTAAATATAGTACTAACAATTATGGGTCATAGTGCCAATTTTCGTTAGACACTATGGCAAATATTTCATCAACATACTGTTTTAATTATTATAAGTAATTTTTAATATTATAGAGGTTATGTCCTTAGCTTTATGGAACTTATTGCTATGTCTTAGCTTGTTTTTCATTTGTTTCTTCATCATAAGATACAAGAGCAGATCTTCACTGGTGAACGTTTCTAAGAAGGAGGAGTTACAGGGTTCAAATACCTCATTCTTACATATTTTTTCACATTTTTATTTTTCTATTATTACAAGACACTTGGAAGGAGGAGATAACTCTGTCCAATCTAACATTGCTTCTGTATATTTTCTACAAGAGATACAACTTATGAGTCCTAGATATTTTGACACATAATTACATGGGTATTTAGTAGAATGAGGGTGTTTTTTGTTTGTTTGTTTGTTTAATCTGATCTGCTACTAACACTTTTAGGCTGCTGACCTTGTTTACAGTTTTTAAATATACTTTCTTCTGGTTATCTGTGTCCTGAGGAGGCACAGAAGCAGATATTCCCAGAGTATTTTGGAATATTATCTTAAAACAGAGATCTCTGGCACTTTTTTGTGAGTTACAAACTCAAGTGTAGAAGGAATACCTTCAAGTAGGGCAAGGTAAATTTTTCTCTAAAAGGTAAAGCAGTATTTTGCATAGGACTTTTCTGTTAATCTTAGAAGAAGATTTTTTCTGGAATGAGGAATAAATGCCTTTTTAAAAAAGTATTAGGCAAATATCCCCAAGATGTAAATATATTAAAATCCCTCTAAACCTTGAGAACACAGATAGCAAGACTAAAACTGAAAGACTGAATGTCAGTTATTATAACATGCAGATACATTTTGTTGCATCTTTGTCAAAGAGCTAAGCTTGCAGTTACTATTAGAAATACATGTGCCAGGATTGAACATTTGCTCATTTGAATCAGATGAGAGAAAAAGTCACAGGTAATCAACTCTTTGAAGGTAAATATGATTACTGGTTTTATTGGATGCACTACACCTCATGCTGCTCTTTTTGTTGTAGTTCCTTCAGCTTACCTATGGACCTTTCAGTTCCATCATCAATGATAATGAAAAATATCCCTATGTCTATCAGATGGCCCCAAAGGACACATCTCTAGCATTGGCAATGGTCTACTTCATACTTTATTTCCAATGGAACTGGGTCGGCCTTATCATCCCTGATGATGATGAAGGCTATCAGTTTCTGTCACAGTTGAAAAAAGAGAGCAAAGGCAAGGAAATTTGCTTTGCCTTTGTGAACATGATAGGAATCTCTGATATTTTGACCTATGCCACAACTGAAATGAACTACAACCAAATTATGATGTTATCCACAAATGTTATTATTATTTATGGGGAAACAAGCAATTTTATTTTACTGAGCCTCAGAATATGGGAATCTACAGTTATACAGAGAATATGGGTCACCACAATACAACTGAATTTACCTACCAGTAAGAAAGACTTAAATCATGGCACGTTCTATGGGACTTTTACTTTTCTACCCCACCATGCTGAGATTTCTGGCTATAAAAAGTTTGTACAGACATTGTTCCATCTCAAAAGCACAGATTTAAACCTAGAAATGCAAGAGTGGAAGTACTTTAACTGTGAAGATTCAGCATGAAACTGTAAAATACTGATGAATTTTTCATCAAATGCTTTACTGGATTGGCTAATAGAACAGAAGTTTGACATAACCTTTAGTGATGGTAGCCAAAACATATATAATGCTGTGCATGCCATGGCCCATGCACTCCATGAGACAAATCTTCAACAGGTTGATAATCAGGCAATAGACAATGGGAAATTATCCAGGTATCCCTGCTTTAAGGTAGAGTTTCTTTTATTGGATGATGTTTGGTGTCTTCAATTGCATAGCCATTTAGTGTCTCTCAGATGTCCAGACTTAAAATAATAGGAAATATTTTGAAAATAGATAAGTTTCTGACATTTTTTAAAGAAAAAGAAAATCTAATGATTGTTATAAATGTGATTGGTAAAAGAAGTCGCAGATTATCAATGAAAATTTGTGGGTTTTATATAAAACATACAGATGTCAGCTCAACCCTTTCAATATTGGATAAAAAAAGTTTTCCCCATGAATTTTCTCTGTGATGAGAAGATAAGTTTTATTTATATTTGTCAATTACATGGAAATTATTTTAAGGAATGGTTTCCATTACTTTCTCTAGTGAATATGCCTGTAGTGTACTCTCTTGAGTAACTTACTTGGTTTTCTGAGAGTAACTCAACATGAAAGAGTGTTGGTACTCAGTTTTGTGTATATGAATGTGTCTATATGTGTGAATACATATTTTCACTGTGTATATATATGTGTTTTACTCTTTCTGTCTATGTTTATATTTGTGTTGCTTTGAACATACAGGTTTATTTCTTTGTATGACTGTGTAAGAGAGCTACAATTTTTCTATGTATAATTTTCTTATTATAAGTGTGTTTATATATGTGTGTGTATGTTTCTGTGTGATTTTTGTCAGAGTATGTGTCTTTGTGTACACTTGTATGTATTTTGTGAGTGTTTGAATGTGTTTTTATGTGTTATTAGTGTCTGCTTTACTGTTTATCTGTCTGCCAATTTCTTTGTGCTTGGTTTGGCCTTTGCCTGTCTTTCTGTCATTAGTTGTGAGTATAAATTTCCCTGTGTGTCAATATCATTCTAGGCTGGTGGTTATATACTTATAATTCTCCCCATTTGTTTCCTCTCTCTTTCTCTCTCTCTATTTCTCTCTATCACCCTCTCTCCCTCTATTTCTATATCTTTCTCTGTTTGATTGTTTGCCAGTTAAATTTTTAGCTGTGTTTCTAGTTGAGTGCATATATGTTTTTTATGTGACTGAAAGTTATGAGAACATGTATTTATATTTGTGTGTAATTAAGTATATAGCTGTATTACATGTGTGACTTTGAAAGGACCTGAGCGCCTCTCTCTGTGCTAGTGTGTGTGTGTGTGTGTGTGTGTGTGTGTGTGTGTGTGGGTTGCACACATGCGTTTGGTTCTGCATTTTAGTCTCTTTGTCTTTGATAGTGTTCACCGAGAGGAATTAAATTCTTGGAATATCATGATACTTTCATTTATCCAATGGCAATTGTTGTGATTTTTCTCTTTCATTCTTTAAACATAGTTGCCTTTATTATGGAATCAGAATACATTTTATGACTTGAAGGGATGGTATATACAATATAGTGCAATGCTTGTATTTTAGGTAAACTCCTTTCTGAGGAAGACCCACTTTACTAATCCTCTTGGGGATAAAGTAATAATGAAACAGAGAGTGATACTGCAGGAAGACTATGACATTTTTCATTTTGGAATCTCTCATAACACCTTGGGATTAAGGTGAAGTTAGGAAAGTTCAGCCCATATTTTCCACATGGTGAATACTTTCACTTATATGTAGACATGCTTGAGTTGGCTACAGCAAGGAGAAAGGTGAGTGCGTAATAACTTATTGATTTATAATACATAGCAGTAAACACTCTCAAGTGGATACACATTAACATGTTGAAATGAAAAAAAAAAACAATTTCTAGGTTCCTATATTATGTTTATTTTGACATTTTCCCCAATTCTTTGAAGATTCAAACATGCATAAAATTTACCTATGCCATATCAGAACTATTTTCTGAAATTTAATTAATACAAAATTGTTCTTCACCACTGTTTGATAGTCTTTCCTTTAAATTAAACAAAATATTTTTCACTTTGTTGCTGTTATTACATAGTAATCTATTCCCTTGCCTTAAACCTCTGGAACAGGTGTTGGTAAGAGAGAGACCAATGTTACAGTTAGGAAACACTAAGAGTCATAATTGTTAACCCTTGTCATTTTACCCAAAAAAAATTTCCCACAAAACAAATGGATTCATACCATGTTCAATAATGAACACAATTATAAAAATTCATATTCACATAAACATATTTTAATAAATTGAAGTACCCCATCATATTTTTAATTAAGATGAACAAAATTTCAAAGAACGTATAGACTGCACTAAAACATCAAACAAAGAAATAGCTATTAAAACACCTCAAGTACAGCAATAACAGCAACCACACAAAAGCAACAAATTATTTTCAGTTATAAGTGAACACTTGTGTTAAAATTCTGTAAATGGATTCAAAGACAACAATGCTGGCTTATATTTTTAAGACACTCCTTAGTTGCCTGCAGAGGGTGGGGAGACACATGCACATACAAGAGGAGAACATTTCTTTATTTTAATAAACATGAGGAAAACATAATGTGCAGTAAGAGGGAAAAAGGAAATTTGAGAACAATAAAAATTTGAGAAAATTTGAGATAGATATTTATAGAATAATTCTTGAGAAAAACACCTACCAACCCAAAAAAGAGGGAAAAAAAGAACACAAAACAGAAAGTTCTTCCCTTGAGACAATGAGATGTTTTTTTTGAAATTGAGATTTCTTTTTTATTTATTGAAAACAGCATGTTACTCTCACATAATATATCCTACCTACAGTTCCCTTTCCTTCTACTGGAATGTGACCAATTCTCAGTTTTACTTGCAATATGTCATAGTTAATACTCTTGTTCCCCTCCCAACATCCTTTTCCATCAGATCCACTTTCTGTTACTTATTAAGACATAATAGGGTTCTATGGGAGAATAACAAATTAAACAAGATTAAGCAAAAATTAAAACATCATAATAGGACAAAATTTTCATACCACATTATGGTAAATAGACATATGGGGGTATCTTCATGGAACACTCCATATTCAAGGTCACTACACATAGATTTATCATTTTCAACAATATTAAACCAGTGTCTGCATGTTCCACTGTTTTTCATAAACAGTCTTTCATGCTTTGCAATGCTTATTTATTCAAGGTTGTATTTATTTTTTTTTATTACGTATTTTCTTCAATTACATTTCCAATGCTATCCGAAAAGTCCCCTACCCTCTCCCCCCCACGCCCCTACCCACCCATTCCCATTTTTTGGCGCTGGCGTTCCCCTGTACTGGTTGTATTTGTTATCTGTAATTTAAGGACATATTTTTTTCTGTTTCAAATGTCTTCTTAACTTGCTTTTCTGTTGCTTTAAATAAACTTTGATAGTAAGTAAAGTAAGTAGGAAGGAAAGATATGATGTATGGCTTATATACACTCGTGAAAAGACAAGTGTGGATATTGGGAAACAGACATTAAAGCATAGATATTAAAAAACAGATAGGATATTTCCAGGAGGAATGGAACCCGGGAAAGTGGATAACATTTGAAATGTTAATAAAGAAAATATCCAAAAAAAAAAAAAGATGAAAAACAAAGAGTAATACTCACTGGCTCTGGTACACAAAGTGAGATGGGCATACATATATCAATTGCCAATTAAGAAAATGATTCAAACTCATAAGGACAGGATAGTGTTGGGTGAAAAAAAAATCTCAATTAAAGTTCCCTATGTCTGTTTACAATTCTTAGTGCCAAATTGAAAATAAAAAGTAAAAACATGTTGCAATTTCTATAGTTTTTGCACAAAGATCACTAGCATCTCTTTTTCCTGAATTAATAGACATTCAGAAATTATCCAACATTTCTTCAATGTCTTTCCAATATTCACAGCTGTCCATTAAACAATGGACAATATAAAATGTCTACAAGTTGGTATACATAAAATAAGCTAATTAAACATTTATTGGGCTTATATAAAACATAAAATAATATCTAAAACTCATTGTCAATATGTGTCTAATTTTCTTCTCAGATGCCATCCTCTGTGTGCAGTGCAGATTGTGGTCCTGGATTCAGAAGATCCAGGAAGGAGAGAGTGGCAGCCTGCTGTTTCATTTGCAGCCCCTGCCCTGAAAATGAAATTTCTAATGAGACAAGTAAGTTTTATCTGCTCTGATAAATCCTACAAATATATGTGTGTGTGTGTGTGTGTGTGTGTGTGTGTGTGTGTGTGTGTGTGTGTATCACTCTTTTACCATGCTAGAATGATGACATCAACTAAAAGGCAACTTTTAATATAAAATATGTCACTTTTCTAATTTACTAGTTGTAGACATAAAAATCAATAACAAAATCCTACCAAAAACCAACAAATAAATTAAAAACCAAACACATATACCTTGTGTCTTTGCCCACATACTCACGCATTGCAAATTCATAGCATATTATATTTTCACAAAGAAATACTTTAAAAAATAAAACTCAATTTGAAGGAATATCCTAGAGTACTTTCCCAATAAGTAATCTACTATAAAACTACATGTACATTACATTTTTGTCACAATTTTAAAAAGAATTAATTTAGAGATATTTCTTGAGTATGTCTGTCCTACATATGATTATGTACACCACATACATATAGGAGTCCATGAAGAAGCGATTATAATATAATAATCTACTGAAATGGATCATGAGGCTGATAGACACAAATTACATGTTCTCTGTAAGATTAATGTAGAATACAAAAGAATTTGCAAATTTATGTCAAGATATTAAGTATGTAATATTCAGAGGGCCATGAGAAAAGCCAGGTGTGATATGAGTCCAGGAAGTATGGAATAAGTGTTGACCAATGATGTTAAATATATGATAAGACTCATGTTTAGTATATTGGATACCACATCAATTACTATAATAATTATATAGAGTTGACAAAATGCATAAAGTTTATAGTTATCTTTTCAATTATTTTTTCTTCATTCAATATAATGAATTAAAGTTCTCAGAAGAAATATTATGCCTGTGAGATTATACAATAGTTAAATCACTTGGGGCCAAGGCCTACAATCTGAGTTTATTCCCATGAGGCATGTAGTAGAACCAAGCAACCTACTCAGAAGATGTCATTTGAAGTCATGGATTCCAACATACACTACACATGAAAATATTTTTTTAATTATTTTACTGAAATTGTTTTAGATATAAAAACAATTAAGAGTTAACATTTATATCAGTGAATTCCACAAAAATATCTATGAAATGTTTTATTACATTATTGGCTTATGTGAATGTGGTAGATAACACTGGTACAGGTACACATATGAGCAAATAATAACCCTGTCTGTACATTTAGATGCACTTATGAGATGCCTGGCATGGGTGCTGGATGCTGAACCCAGGTTTTCTGGTACAGAAAAGTATTCTGTTTATAGCTAGTCCAACTTATTAGGCTTTTAGGCAACTTATCAAATAATAGCTGTACACAAATGCATTGTTGTAGATAAAAATTCTAAAAACCAAGGAAGTACATCAACATTTTCTGAAATGACATTAAAATAAAGTGCAAATACATTCATAGTTGATATTGCAGCCATGATGGGAATTACAACGTAGGAATGGGGTACTACTACTTAACACAAACCATCTAGGTTACCACTCTTGCTCAAGGATTCCTCTGTTATTTTGCTCATTCTATTTGTCCATACTGATTTCGTCCCTGAGTACGTCCACAGACAGAGAATCGAGTAGGAATGGAGATAAGGCAAGGATAAGTGTGCTCAGCTTTCCAAATGAAGAAGGAATCAAGGTAAAGAACTTCTTAGTACAAAGTATCTACAGAGGCTTCTTTTCCATCAGTTCTTATCTCAGTGCACCTCTCAAATAATAATCAGAACATTTGTTTACTTATTGACAGATGAGGATACATCTTCGGGCACATTTCTTTAAAGTGTTCTGCTTTTTAAACATTAATATTTTATTACCTCTCATTCTCTACCTTCTTATGACATTACATGAATAACTTAAATTCAATAATACAATTGTGACATTTACACGAACATACATATAAATATATATACACAAACAAATACACAGCCTACCTGTTCAATTTAATATTGTTTCTATATCAATGAGTTTAAGCTAGTGAATTCTCGAGTACATTTTACAGATCTTGTCCCAGTAGAAGTCAGAGTCTCAGTGTGTCATAGGAAATGAACTCATAAAAATCAATGACATCAGAAAACAGTGATTGGAGGGTTTTGTATTTTTAAAATAACACAGGCACATTGTGGTTTATGATTGTATCTTTTTAAATTAAATGATCAATTTGATATCAACATAGTAGCAAAAAGGGATTCATGAAATCTTTGTTTCTAATAACATTACAAATGATATATTCAACAAAGTTAAAAAGACAAAGAAATTTTATTTTCCCTTAAATATTCATGGACATTATGAATCGAAAGCAATGTTGTCCAGCAATGCCCTTAAAATTATATTTCCAGCATCAAGGCAGCATTGCAAGGCTCTTTTCAACTACTTTACTTGAAATTCCTTCTCAATAAATTTCTAAAGCAGCACTCACTAAACTTTTCTTTGGAAATCAGATATGGATCACTGTGTGAATTGTCCAGAATACCAGTATGCCAACACAGAACAGAACAAATGCATTCAGAAAGCTGTGATATTTCTAAGCTATGAAGACCCCTTGGGGATGGCTCTTGCCTTAATGGCCTTTTGCTTCTCTGCATTCACATCTCTGGTACTTTGGGCGTTTGTGAAGCACCATGACACTCCTATTGTGAAGGCCAATAACAGAATCCTCAGCTAGCTATTACTCATGTCACTCATGTTCTGTTTTCTGTGCACCTTTTTCTTCATTGGTCATCCTAACAGAGTCCCCTGTGTCTTACAGCAAATCACATTTGGAATTGTATTCACTGTGGCTGTTTCCACAGTCCTGGCCGAAAGAATCACTGTAATTCTGGCTTTCAAGTTCACAGGCCCAGGAAGAACGTTAAAAAACATCTTGGTATCTGGGACACCCAATTATATTATTCCCATATGTTCTCTATTTCAGTGTATTCTGTGTGCAATCTGGCTAGCAGTTTCTCCTCCATTTGTTGATATTGATGAGCATTCTAAGCATGGAAACATTATTCTTGTATGTAACAAGGGCTCAGTTACTGCATTCTACTGTGTACTGGAATACTTGGCCTTCCTGTCACTTGGAAGCTTCACTGTAGCTTTCTTGGCAAGGAATCTACCTGATGCATTCAATGAAGCCAAATTCCTGACCTTCAGCATGCTAGTGTTCTGCAGTGTCTGGGTTACCTTCCTCCCTGTCTACCATACCACCAAGGGCGAGGTCATGGTTGTTGTAGAGATTTTCTCCATCCTGGCATCCAGTTCAGGGATTCTTGGATGTATCTTTGCACCCAAGATCTACATCATTTTCTTGAGATCTGAGAGAAATTCTTTCAAAAAAATCAGGGAGAAATCACATTTCTGAAGAAATATTTCTAGAATTCTTTCAAATGAGAAATTGTTACATACGTACCAAATACTGGGTTACAATGCATGTATTCAGTTTTAGAATCACTTTTACTGGATCCTGTAGTAATGTCTAGAAGTATCATATCTACTCATCTTGCATGCATTGTGCATAAAATCTTGCACTCATTCACTTGATTCATTTTCTCTAAGAAAATTAAAATTTCAAATTATTATTACTGTTTTATTCCTCATTTTTCTTTCATTGAGATATCCCCCTGGTAACTTCCAGTAAAAGTTGATAAGAAAGTTTTATCCATGATCTTGTACAGAAAGTGAGTTCCAGAACAGATAGTACTACACATAGAAACCATCTATCATATCTAACAATCAATTTGACAAATTAACAAACTAAAGAAACAACAAAGTTGAAATCAGAACACATTTTCTGATTTTCAATAGGAGCACACACATGAGAGATATTGCCTGTTTTCTTAAGCTGCTCTTCAATCTATCAGACAATGGTCTAAAATGGAAATGTTTTTTTCTGCTCTCCAATACAAAAATATTGTATCCAACAATGAATTAAAGCTGAGAACCCCTGTGGTTGAATTAGGGAATAGTTGAAAGAAGCTGAAGAGAATGGTGCCCCATAGGATGATCAGAAGTATCAACTAACATGGTCAACCAGAACCTCTCAGAAACTGAGGTCCTTGACTCATATGCAGCATAGACTGCCTTGTCTGACCTCAGTGATAGAAGGCACACCTAACACCCCAGAATCCTGAGACTCCAAAAATTTGGAAGGTCTTGTGTTTTGGAAGGTGGGGATATCCTCTTGGAGATGGGGGAAGAGGTAGGAAATGCAGAAGAGTCAGGGGATGAATTGGGAAGAAGATAATGACTGGACTATAAAAAATGATTAAAGATACAAAAGAAAGAATTAAAATATTTGTGTAGATATGTCAAACGTATAGTTATGGAAGGAATATGTAAAACTAGTGATATTTGCATGAAAATTATTTTTCTCAGAGACTGCCCTCAGAAAGTTGTGATTGAGTTTCTGGAGAAAGAAATCTCAAAGGGTGGCATGGGAACCCGATGCTTTGACTATGCTGCTTCCTAGAAAATGGAATTTCCAAAAAGACAATTGAGTGTTTGCAACTAGAATAAATCCTTCACATTTGTCAATTCTCCTTTCAAAATTGGATGCTGAATGGGTCTAAAATGCATCAGCATTAATAAAAACTATCACTTCCGGAAGTTCCTCTTCATAGAAGTATGATCATAGTAATGTCCCTTTAAGGAACAAATTAAGCATTAACATCCACATTTTACTCATTTTAAATTCATAGAAAATGTTATTTTTGCAGCGAAAGATGTAATACTCAACTGCAGTTTATGGGAATTCTACACAAATTTATTATAACACCCAATCTCCTCTAAAATTACATTTCTATTATATTCCTATCTTGAATTTTAATAATATGTATTCATGTTTTTACATTTAAGTATTTGTCCCTATTTATTATATTTCCTGGTCACCATGTAAGTGGTGGAGCCAGGGGAGAAGAGAAAATGGCAAAAGATCAATTGGACTGTACTAGTTGGATGCTGGAAATCAAGGTTCAAGACCTTTATTAAACTAATGAACAGGACAAATGATTTCTTGTAACATTAGACAAGCCTACTAAGGTAGAGATTAATACTTTATTCATGATCTAGACATCCCTATTTAAAAAATTCACATGATTTGATATCTAAGGGTTTGTGGATAATTTTGATATATTATGCATTGAATATGAAAACCCTTTTTAAAGATTTGTTTTTATTTATTTTATGTATATGAGTACACTGTAGCTGTATAGATGGTTGTGAGCCATCATGTTGCTGCTGGGAATTGAATTCAGGACCTTTGCTCACTCTGGTCAGTTTGTTCTTATAACCCAGCCCCCAAAAAGGCTGCATGGTATATATTCACTAATAAGTAGATATTTGCCAAAACGGTACAGAATACCCAAGATACACTCCATAGACCTTAAGAAGTTCAACCTTTAGGAAGGACTAAGAGAGAATGTTTCAATCCCACTTAGAAGGGGAAAAATCACAGCGGGGAGGCAGACAGGAAACAGAACTACCTCAGTTGTTTGTGGACAGGGGTGCTGGAGAGAATGAACTGGAGAGCCAGGAGAATGAATTGAAGTGTGCAGGATCCAGGGGAGGGAAGTGGGTGGACCCTTAAGGAAGTACTACAGACCTGAGATCTGAGAGACTCCCAGGACTCAGTGGAGGTAACCTTAGCCAAAATTCCCAAAAGTGGGGGGAGGGAACTCAAATAGTCCATGTCCAGAATATAGACGTAGCCTCAAGTAGAGGGCCAGGCTTATCAACCCAGAGTCAAAATTGCTGATATATATCAGAATAATGCATGGTCGGACCTCAGTAAGAGAAGATATGCCTAATTCTTGACATTCTGGAGGCTCCATAGAAGGGCGATACCTGGTGTAGGGACAGAGGGGGAAGTTAGTAAGCACTCTATGAGAGGCAAGTGGGAGGAGGAATAGGATGAGAAGTTGTAGGAGGGAAATCCAGGAAGGTGTCCAATGGCTGCAACAAAAATAACAAAATAATTTAAAGAAAATAAAGAATGGGACTAGAACAATTGCTCAGCTGTTCAATACTTCTTTTTTGTTTGTTTGTTTGTTTGTTTTTTGTTTGTTTTTTTGAGACAGGGTTTCTCTGTATAGCCCTGGCTGTCCTGGAACTCACTTTGTAGACTAGGCTGGCCTTGAACTCAGAAATCTGCCTGCCTCTATCCCTTCCAAGTGCTGGGATTAAAGGCATGCACCACTACGCCTGGCTTGTTCAATACTTCTTAATCTCATAGAGGACCCTAGTTAAGTTAGAAAAACCCTAATTGGGAATCACAATGCTTTGAAACTGCCTTTCTAGTATATCTTCTGCCCTATTCAGTCCTCCATAGGAAGTGCATTCATGTGGTACACTGACACACAGGTAGGCAAAAATACATACACAGAAAATACAAATAAAATATATATTTAGAAAAGAATTACTATCCTAACTTCAAAGTAGTAAGGCAGAAAGAATAAATTCTACCACACTAACTTTATATTTGTTAACTCCCTCAAATGACAAGATAAAGCTCAATGAAATTGAAGAGCCAAATCAAAAACAAAAACAAAGGTCCAGAAACCAAAAACAACAACAAAAAAGTAAGTTAAAATAATATTACAGAATTGTAATAAACAACAAGTACAACAACAAATATGTGTGTATGTGTGTGTATATATATATATGTATATATATATATATATATATATATATATATATATATATATATATATATATGTATATATATAATGGATTATAGTGTTGAGGCCAAGAACCCTGGCATGGCATTTTCAGACAAAGTTCTTCAATGATACATAATAGTTTATTTCCTGTTTGCTATATATTACTGGCCACGAGATCAAACATTAAGAGAGATTTTCTTCCCTGATGAGTTTTCTTTAGTGACATTTGCACTACAAGATTGTTATTAATCAAGCATTACTTCAGGGATAGAGGCAGGGTCTGTGTCCACATCTATTTTCTGCACTAGGACACAAATGGGGCAGATCCATGCAAACGGTATTCCTTTGGTTAAATATCTATTTTCTACAGTGCCATTTCTGTACAGTGCCAGAAGGGATTGTTTCCTTGGTGCCTTCCCTGTTCTCAGCTGTTACATTTCTTTGTCTTTATCTGCCATGGTGCTTTCTAAGTCATGGGTGGCTGATATTTAATGGAGATGCCTGTTTTATACTTCGTTTTTTTTTTTTTTTTTTTTTTTTTTTTTTTTTTTTTTTTTTTTTTTATTCTCCACATAATATTGGGCTGTTGATCTCTCAATTTTTTCTAACTACAGAAGAAAAAAGATACTGATGTAGGCCTTGCAAGGCACTGACCTATGAGTTTAACAAAATGTCATTACAAGTAATATCGTTACTCTTTTTGTGAATAGTAGGATTTGGTTTTTAGGTACCTGATCTACTTAGTATCTCATACTTGATCAAGCAAACAGTGTCTCCTCGAGACAATTTTGTGGACTGGTAATTCAGATAAATCTGGTATTGTTTGCTTAATATTCTCACAAATTTTGTGCCACCATTGTCCTATCTTGTAGACAGGACACCATTATGTATCAAAGATTTTGCTGTTCTATACATTTCTACTATCATATGAAAATCTTACTGTGTCAATTGTTTAGAATAGAGCATGAAAACTTAGCTCTTCCAGAACTTTTGTCATAAAAGAAAATATATTATTTAAACCAAAGTTTGTACTGAGTGGGTAGATTACAACACTTGTATGAGGCCCATGAAACTGAAAACTCATCATTTGTTGATCTCCACAGATTCCTGTAATGAGTGGAAATTCTAAATCCTTTTTCCTGTGAATACCTCTAGGGAATTATAAGCAGAATGAGTTAAATTCTGAACTTCATTTCCCCAGGTTTATGTTTGGAAACAGGTTTAATAAAAACCTGAAAATGCCCAATTCCTCTCCAGGCCAGTAGTTTTTATTCATCTTCATTTCAGTGTTGGTGACCCACGTGTCCCATCATGTTCCCTTACTTTGAGTTCACTTCTCTGCAATATTTCCTTCATATAAAGTCATTTCCTCTGTGAACTATAATTTAACTTTTCAATTCTGAGTGATATTACAAACTGATAAACTTCACATCACACACTGAACATTTCTAAGGACAATGAAGGAAAACAATGCTGCATTTTAGTGTGCTGGCCTATTATACCAGACCTGCAGTGATGAAATCACAGGAATTCACATTGAGATGAACAGGATCTAGAACATTTCCAAATTCTTAGTTAAGGAAATATTGTAGGACTGTTTAGACCAGGTTCATATATTTTCACACACACACACACACACACACACACACACATATATATACATATATATATATATATATATATATATATATATATGAAAATATTCATATATATTACTAATATTGTTACAATATTATATTCTAGACAATATTAACATTAATATTGTTCAGAATATGAATAATGTTCAATATATGTAGTCAATATATATGAACAATATTAGTAAGAGAAGATATCTGGTGTTTAATAGCTCAGTAGTAGACAAAGAGACGTCTGAGTTTTTTCCTACTTGATTGCAATTTTTATGTCACCTAAAATGACAAAGACAGAGTTAGCTTCAGGGTTCCAAATCATTTATGAATCTCTTCCAGTTGATTAATAACAAAAATACACAATATTTTGCTGTGAACATTAACAAAGGTCAGGTGTTTTGAGTAGGCACAAGTTTTCACTATCCCTGAAAGCTGACCAGGTATGCTGGGGAAGATCCTATAAAGTTTAAGACACATGTGTGAGAAAGTGGGAGAAGTCTCAATTTCTCACTGTTACCAGGTTTTAATGACTATTTCCAACAGAGTCAAACTGCCTTCTTTTAAATAAAACTAGTTGGAACTATCAGTGCTTAAATATTTCTTAGAAATTTTATTTTTGCATGAGTGTTTTATTCAAATTCTCCTTGAAATATTACTTTTCCAATCTCTTAAACAATACCACTATTTCCTCCAAATTTCCTATGTTCCACAAAGAAAAAATACCACTTGTTCTACTTAGTGAACTGAAATGAAATATGAGTAGTGAGTGGTAAGACATAAATTTGTCTGTAGGTGTGCTGATAGTTGTGGATTTCCTGACAACCTCTATTCCACTCAGATTTTTTTAGGTTGATTTGGAAAAGGTTTGTGCATATTGTTAAAACAAATGAATTTATGAGGGGAACTACCCTATTCTGTCTGAGAAAAGACTGCTTCTGTGGATTTATAGACCACGTCTGGTTTTACATATCTTCTGACTTCTTCCAGGATGATTCTGGAGTCTTGGAATGGAAGGTATAATACATGTGTTTTATTTTAGCTGGAAACACCAAAGTTTTTACTCCCACCATTCTGAATGATTAAGGTTCCACAAGTTAATCACCAAAAATTGTGAAAAGTCAACCACCTAATGAGGATTGAGGCATAGAATATTCTTCAAAATGAAAATAAAATTCAGAGGAAATATTTTCAATATGACCATTTACCAAACATTACTGTTAGGTCCTTCTCCAAAGTTTATGTAACTTTCTAACTGCATAGTTTTCCCTTGGAAATGGATCTAGGAATGGGTATCATTTTGTGAAGTGGACTTTTAGTCCATATGAACCCATCCATTTGTTACTCTAGGATGGATATGGCACTATACCACCAGCTTTATTGTTGTTATAACTCTCAGGGCTCACACTTTGATAATATTTATGATTACTTCAAAGAGTATTAAAAATAGCCAGTAAAGTTGAAGCCTCCAGTTTGATTTTTTTCATGTTCTTTAAATAAAGTGTAACACATCTTCAGAAATGAGTACATAACTTATGAATTACAGTACTGCTAAACATTATCATTTATAAGGGCCATCCTAGGTTGCTGTGATGGTTTGTATATTATTGGACCAGGGAGTGGCACCATTTGGTGGTGTGGGCTTGTTGAAAAAGGTGTGACCTAGTTGGAGTAGGTGTGTCACTGTTGGTGTGGGCTTAAGACTCTCACCCCAGCTGCCTGGAAGTCAGTCACAGAAGTTGGTGCCAGGGAGTGGGGTATTGTTGTGATAGGCCTGACCATGCTTTTATTTGAAACAATGTAGATTTTTGGACTTTGGATTTGGAACTCAGTGGAATGCTTTAAATGGGGATTAGTGAGTCATCCTAGAAGGAATATGGAAGTCTTTGTTGCTGGGATTAATTTGAATTGTGTTGACCTGATCCAAGAGATTTCAAAGGAGAAGAATTTCAGTATGTGGCATAAAGACTGTTTTTTGTGGTATTTTGGTGAAGAATGTGACTACATTTTGCCCTTGTCTGAAAAGTCTGCCTGATGCTAAGGTGAAGAGACTTGGATTAATTGCATTGACAAAGGAAGTTTCAAAAAAGCCCAGCAGAGAATTTGTTCTCTGGTTAAGCCTCACAAAGAGAAGTTTGAACAAGCATAGCAAGCTTAGAAAGGCAAAATATAAAATATATGGTTCGAGTATTAAAGGCATACCAGGAAGTGAAACGGAGCAAAATCCTGTGTTCTAGGAAATAACAGATTAAGGGAGTGGGACCTTGGGGCAAGATCCTACCCAGCTGAATTTAGATCCAGGCTTGGTGGTACTCACCTTTAATCCCATGAGACAAGCATGCTAATCTCTGCATTCAAAATCAATCTATAGAGCAAGAACCAGCATAGTCAAGCTCAGGCAGTGAAAGATATAGAAAACATAAAGCCCGTGATAATATAATAGTACAAGGAGATCATGTTCCAATTCCTATAAGCAGCAGAACTTGGCAGCTTCAGCCATGTGGCTCTGGCTCTAGAGTTAAGAATGGAATGAACTACTGGGATAATTAATGCTGGTTAGCTGGAGCTAAGACATTAGCAATGATTAAGAAAAGACCAGCATCACTGGGTTGAAATCTGGGAGTTGTTTTCTGGGAGCGCAAAGAAGCTGTGTGCCAGAGATAGCGAAGGTTGTACCTCATGCTGCAGCTGGACTTGATAATGTGTAAGAGTCACCCAGGTTGTACTGGTTTTGAAGGCATGAAGGTATCATGAAGAACAGCTGAGACTTGGAACTGTGAGAGGTCACAGAAGGCCATTGGAGAAGGTGTATCCTCAGCTGTAACTGATGACCCAGGACTGAAGGTGTCAGGCAAAGGATTTGATGCTTGACACCATGAAGAGAGCGTATGAGAGGCTATTCGTGAAGCCTAATTGGAGTGGAACACCCCAGTGTATTGGAGATGCCAGTACCATGGGATGATCACCAAGAATAGCAGCCATAGTGGAGTGGATCAATCTGAGCTTAGAGTGCTACAGAGGGCAGAGCTGGAGAAGTGATGCCAGCCCTTAGGAGGAGTCAAAAAGACCAATTTGAATCCCAGACACTGAAACAAGAAGATGTAACATTGAAATTACCTTGGAGACTCAAAGGTGTTAAAGATGTCAGAGCCATTGGATACATGCTGAGGAAAGCTGCTAACAGGAAGTGGAACTAGCCCAGGAGAAAGCAGTTTGTTGCAGGCAACAAAGATGAAAAAGAAATGGCGATCTGAAGACTGCTTTGATATCAGCCATGGAGATGCAGAGTTTAGAGTTTTCCCAGCTGGTTTCCTGCCTTGCTTTGGAGATTGCAGTTAATTAGACTGCTATAGACTATGAGGACTTTGAAAGTTGGACTAAATGCATTTGCATTATGCTATGTTTAAGTATGGCCCTCATAAGCTCATGTTTTTGAACAAGTCTATGAGTCCCAGGGAGTGGAATATGATGGTTTGTATAATCTTGGACCAGGGAGTGGCACCACTTAGAGGTGTGGCCTTCTTGGAATAGATGTTACCTGGTTGGAGTAGGTGTGTCACTGTGAGTGTGGTCTTAAGACTCTCACCCCAGTTACCTGGAAGTCAGTCTTCCACTAGCAGCCTTTGGATGAAGATGTAGAACTCTCAGCTCTGTCTGTGCCATGCCTGCCTGGATGCTGCCATGCTCCCCCCTTGATGATAATGGACTGAACCTCTGAACCTGTAAGCCAGCCCCAAGTAAATGTGGTTTTTTTTATAAGATTTACCTTGGTCATGGTGTCTGTTCACAGCAGTAAAACCCTAACTAAGACAGTTGCCCTCAATTTGTTTCCTAACTTTGAAACATCTAACCTCCCCAAATTTAAAATACTCATCAAAGGAACATAGTACTACATGTCAGAATTAATTTCTAATGAATTATGAGTAAAAGGAAAAACTTGCTGTCATGTGAAGCAATAGAAATCATTAGAACGCTTAGTATAATCTAATAAAAAATTTCATAATAATAACATGAAAGTATTCTGGGAAAATATTTTTTTCTAACTTGTTTAAGAAATACGTTTTACTTTTAAGATTTAAATATAATTATATCACTTCCCCTTTTCATTCAACACTTCAATCATTCCCATGCACACTCCTCAAACACTTTCATATTCATAGTGTACATTTATGAATGTTCTAAATATTTAAATTAAAATTACTGAGTACATAACTTGTATGTATAAATACTTCAGGGCTGAACTCTTGGTGTTGCATTACCAACTGAAAATCTCCTCCCTTGTGTAGATTATCTTTCCCTATTTCAGCATTCCTTGGTTGTCTATAGTTCTCTGCATATTGTTGAGTTTTCATAAAGTTAAACACTTCCATGTTCCCATGTCAATCAGCATCACCTTTTCCAATTTTTTTAGGTACCTAATTGATCAGACATCATTGATATATTTCTACCATTTTTAGGAGAGGCATTCTCACAGCAAACGTCCTGTTTCTCAGGCTCTTGCCATATTTTCAACCTGCCCTCCCCTTTGTTTAATTTGTACTTATTTTATTTATTTATATTTCAAATGTTACCCCATTTCCTGAATTCCCCTCCAGAAACCCCTATCCCATTCTCCCTCCCCCTGTTTCTATGAAGGTGCTCAAACACCCATACACCCACTCCCACTTTCCCTCCCTGGCCTTCCCCTACACTGGGGCATGGAGGCTACCCAGGACAAAGGATCTCTCCTCCCATTGATGTTCAACAAGGCCATCTTCGGCTACATATATGGTTGGAGCCATGGGACCCTCTATGTGTACTCATTAGTTGGTGGCTTAGTTCCTGGGTTCTCTGTAATGTCCTCCACTTTGATGTCTGAGCTTTATGAGCTATTGTTCTGTAGATGAAACATATAGGGATAGGTACCACATGATCTCCTATTCTCTGGATTTTGTTCAGTTTGCTTCTCAGTAACTGAACTGATCTGTTTCAAGCCATATGTCTCTTGAGAGTTGTGAGAACTATAGTTTTTTGCGAGTGTAAGGATAAACATTTACCATGTAGTGAGGAATAATGCTGGTTTAGTAAATTGTCACCAGCAGATTCTCCTCTAAGATTCATGACCTCCCTAGTTCTGAAGAGTTACCTAGGTTTCCACCAAAGCTTTGATTTTCTTCAGAAAGCAGAAATTGTTCCTAATTCATTTTATTCAGCCACGTTTGACCAAAATTAAAACAAGGTAGAAATCTAAAAAATTATATATATATATATATATATATATATATATACATGTGTTCTAGCACTTTGTTTACAAATACTACCTACGACAAAGTTATGTTTCATGAAGAACAAATGGATACCAAGAGAAAATTGTCTAATCAATTAAAGCCAGGCATACACAAAAACAGTTTCCCTACAGAATTGTTGGCAAACATCATTGATCCCCGGACTAAATAAGTAAGGAAACAGAGTTTGTGCCCAAGACCAGCCTAATTAAATAGTGTGTACCAGTACAGCCATTTCTAGGAATAAGTAATGATGGCATGTCAAACAGTGTGAGGGTTCACAACTAAGGTCCTTATGATTATACAGCAAACCTTCATCCACTGAGAGGACATTCAATCCCACAACTGAATTTTCTTCAGTTTTGTCTTTAAAAACAAACAAACAAACAAACAAACAAACAAAAAAACGAGGGAGGAGATTTCCATGCCACATTCAAAACACTGACCCATAATTGTTCCTGCTGAAAGAACTGCAGCAATAGAAATGGAGAGGACCCTGTCTAAAATGAGATCCAGCCACAGGCCCAGTGTTGGATCCAGCTCAAGGGGAGGTCCTAAGGCCTGACACTATTATTGAGGCTGTGGAGCACTCACAAAAACGGGGCATATCGTGACTGCCCTCTGAAAAATCCAACAAGCAGCTGAGTCAGATACAGATATTTGCCCCCAACCAGTAGACTGAAGCTGCTGAACACTGAGTTTCAATTATGGAAAACCAGGAAGATGAGGAGGAGGAGAGCAACATTGTAGGACGCCCAGTGGTCTCAATTAACCTGAACCTCCGAGTTCTCTCTGACACCGGAATACCAACCAGCCAGCACACACCAGCTGATATGAATTCACCAACACATATGTAGCAGAAGACTGCAGGGTCAGGGTTCATTCAGAAAACATGCACCCAACCCTCAATAGACAGGAGGCCCCAGAGAGTTAGAGGTCTGGGGGGTGGGTAGTGGGGATTTCCTTGTGGAGATGGGGGCAGGGAGGAGGTATGGTATGTAGAAGAGTCAGGGGGTGGGACAGGAGGAAAATAAAATCTAGAGTGTAAATAAAAAAATAAAAAATTAAAGTTTTTTTAAAAGTAAGTGTGCCATTATTTATTTGATCTGAGTATTTTGCTTTCCAAAAGGTGAATAATAGGCTAGCCTCCAGTTCTAAATTTCCTTTAGCCTAATTCTGAAAAAGTTGTTTTGCTTTATCTGCATTCAGAGACAGCAGTATCCTGGCAGAAGTGATTTAAGATTACCAACACTGTCCATTGTTGCTCCTATTCTCACATACAGTTTTTCTCCAGTGTTCTAAATGATTCTCCACTATAAGTTCTGGGTGCCTATGGAAACCTTCCCTGTCAGTGACCATGTTAATGGAGTCCAGATTGCCAAACATATTATTTCAGTTTCCATTGTGGTCTTCATAATATCTTAGAGTTTGAATACCACTTAGACAAAATTCCAAAATCTGAAAGTTTTTGTTTTATATCTGTTCATGTTTCTGTTTTTTCTAGTACATATTTTTAATTTTGTTTTAATATTTATTGGTTATTTTATTTATATCTATTTCAAATGTTACACCACTTCCCAGTTTCCCCTCAGAAAACCCATATTTCACCTCCCTTCTAAGTGATATCTATTGAGAATATTAGTGATTTCTCTTGGATTTTCCAGGTCAATGGAGTACAAAATTTCAATGAATGCCCTTATGATTCTTAATGATATTTGGTGTTTCTTGTGATACCCTCTTTTCAGTCCATATTTTGTTAATTTCGATTTTCTCTCATGGATTTCTACTTAGACTGGCTAAGTGTTTGGCTGTCTTAATTTTTTATAACAACAAACGCTTATTTATTTAATTCTTTGTGTTCTTTCCTTTGTTTGTATCTTATATATTTCCCCTCATCTTGATTATTTCTTATACTTTACTCTGATTCTCCTATCTGAATACGAGAAGTTAGACTCCACAGAACCAAATAACTCTATAAAAACAAAACTGAGGTAAAGAGCTAAATAAGCAATTCTTTACTGGGGAATTTTGAATGGGCAGGAAGCACCTAAAGAAATGTTCATCATCCTCAGTCATCAAGGAAATACAAATCAAAATGACCCTGTGATTCTACCTCATACCAGACAGAATGGCTAAGAACAAATACTCAGGTGGCAGCAGGCACTGGTGAGGATGTGCAGAATGAGGCACACTTCTCCATTTCACTAAGATTGTAAGCAGGTACAACCACTCTGGAATCGTTCTGATGCTTCCTCAGAGAATTGGAAATAGTCCGACTTGAGGAACCTGCCATAGCACTCCTGGGCATATAACCAAAAGATGCTCATACATATAACAAGGGCACATCCTATACATATAACAAGGACACATCCTCCACTATATTCATAGCAGCCTTATTTATAATATCCTGAAGCTGGAAACAAACAAGATGTCCCTCAAAAGAGGGATCGATACAGAAAATATGGTACATTTACACAGTGAAGTACTACACAGCTACTAAAACAACGACGTCATGAAACTCACAAGCAAATGGATGGAACTAGAAAATGTCATCCTGAGTGAGGTAACACAGTCACAAAAAAAAAAAAAAAAAAAAAACAAAAAAACAAAAAAACAAAAAAAAACCCACATGGTATATACTCACTGATAAGTGGATATTAGGTAAAAAGATTGGAATACCCATGATACAACTTACAGACTATACAAAGCTCAAGAAGTAGGAAGACCAAGTGTGGATGTTTCAGTCCTATTTAGTAGTGGGAGCAAAATAATCACAGGAGGTAGAGGATGAAAAGTATTTGGGAGAAAGAGAGAAGGGGAGAAAAAAAGGGGCAGGATCAAGTGTGAGGGGAGATGAGGGAGATATACAATGGATCAATAAATTAAAGAGAGGTGTGTAGCAATGGGAGGTGGGAAACTGGGAGTAGCCAACAGAAAGTCCCTTATGCCAGGAAAGCAATTGGCTCTGAGGACAAAACTGGGATGACATTAGCTGAAAAAGCCAACCAAGGGGAGAGAGCAGTAGAAACCATATGCAGAGGTTAGGAATGGCCAACAGTTGAGGGTTGGATCCACCCCACCCCTTCTCAAAATTTTAACCCAGAATTTCTCCTGTCTAAAGGAATTACAGGGGAAATGAGTAGAGCAGAAACTGAAGGAAAGGCCATCCAGAGACTGTCCAACCTGGGGATCCATTCCATATGTAGTCAACAATCCCAGTCACTATTGCTGATGTCAAGGAGTGCTTGCTTACAAGAAACTTTTATGGATGTCTCCTGAAAGACACAATGAGAATCTGACAAATACAGTTTTAAATGTTTGTAGGCAACCATTGGATGAGTACAGGAACCCCAGTGGGGGAGTTGAAGAAATACCAAAGGAGCTGAAGAGGTTTGCAACCCCATAGGAAGAGTAATGATGTCAACCAACCAGACACCCCAAAACTCCCAGGAACTAAAACACCAACCAAAGAATACACATGGAGAGACACATGGCTCCAGCTGTGTATATAACGGGGGGGGGACTTATCTGGCATCAATGTGAGGGGCAGAACTAAGTCCTGTGAAGGCTTGATGCTATTGCTTAAGAAAAAGTTAGAGCAGTAAGGTGGGAGTGGGTGGATGGGTGGGCATACACCCTCATAAAATCAGAAGGGAGGGGATTATGCTGTGGGGGTTTGAAGGAGAAACTTGGAATGAGGATAACTTTTGAAATGCAAAGAAATAAAATAACCAATAATTATTAATAAAATATGCATATACATAGAAATAAAATAAATGAATAGATCTAAAAGTAAAAAACTGAAGAAAGTGAGAAATTATTTGACTAGAAAGGCATAAAGGAATTGGGAAGGCATAAAGGAATAAAGGAAATATGAAGCCTATGTTCAGAGAATTTAAAAAAAATATATCATTCTTGAGTTGCAAATTGAGCATGACCCAAATATCTTGAAGGGAGAAGAAGGTTGACTGAATGGAGGAATGAGTCAGCAGCAAGATGGGCAACAGACATGGGTCATGGAGGTGCAGGTACCAGCAAAGTACATGCTACATTTGTGTTAATGTGCAACAATGAATCACTCAATGATGTATGGTAATTTACAGGAAATAATAATTACTTTTTTATGTTCAATAAATCTTATTTATTTAAAATTCTATAGTTATTATAACTTGTTTCCCCAAAGCTTCATTATTTATTCTCAAGGTTATTTTATTATAATAAAATAGATTATTCTAAACTAGAAAACTTCCATTAAAATGACACATACTGAATGTTTATTACATATACAGTTTTAAAGTGATAGGCAAGTTAATTTTATAAACTCCATATATAAATATCCCCAGGTACTGTAAATATTAATTAATTTATTTTTATTTCTATTTTATTTTATTTTATTTATTTTATTTCTATTTTTTAATTAGGTATTTATTTCATTTACATTTCCAATGCTATCCCAAAAGTCCCCCACACGATCCCCCACCAACTCCCCTACCCACCCACTCCCACTTCTTGTCCCTGGCATTCCCCAGTACAGAGGCATATAAAGTTTGCAAGACCAATGGGCCTCTCATTCCACTGATGGCCAACTAGGCCATCTTCTGATACATATGCAGCTAGAGACACGAGCTCCGGGGGGGGACTAGTTAGTTCATATTGTTGTTCCACCTATAGAGTTGAGATCCCCCCAGCACCTTGAGTACTTTCTCTAGCTCCTCCTTTGGGGGCCCTGTGATCCATCCATAGCTGACTGTGAGCTTCCACTTCTGTGTTTGCTAGACTCTGTCATAGTCTCACAAGAGACAGCTATATCTGGGTCCTTTCAGCAAAATCTTGCTAGTCTATTCAATGGTGTCAGCGTTTGGAAGCAGATTATGGGATGGATGCACGGATATGGCAGTCTCTAGATGGTCCAGCCTTTCATCTCAGCTCCAAACTGTGTCTCTGTAATTCCTTCTCTGAGTGTTTTGTTCCGAATTTTAAGAAGGGGAAAAGTATCCACACATTGGTCTTCGTTCTTTTTGAGTTTCATGTGTTTCACAAATTAAAAAATGGGGCTCAGAGCTAAACAGAGAATTATCACCTGAGGAATACCGAATGGCTGAGGAGCACATGAAAAAATGTTCAGCACCCTTAATCATCAGGGAAATGCAAATCAAAACAACCTTGAGATCCCACCTCAGACTAGTCAGAATGGTTAAGATTAAAAATGCAGGTGACAGCAGATGCTGGCCAGGATGTGGGGAAAGAGGAAGACTCTTCCATTGTTGCAAGCCTGTACAACCCTCTGGAATCAGTCTGGCGGTTCCTCAGAAAATTGGACATAGTACTACCAGAGGATCTTGCAATATCTCTCCTGGGTATATATCCAGAAGATGTTCCAACCGGTAAGAAGGACACATGCTCCACTATGTTCATAGCAGCCATATTTATAATAGCCAGAAGCTGGAAGGAACCCAGATGCCCCTCAACAGAGAAATGGATACAGAAAATGTGATACATTTACACAATGGAGTACTACTCAGCTATTAAAAAGAATGAATTTATGAAATTCCTAGGCAAATGGATGGACCTGGAGGGCATCATTCTGAGTGAGGTAACCCAATCACAAAAGAACTCACACAATGTGTAGTCATTGATAAGTGGATATTAGCCCAGAAACTTAGAACACCCAAGATATAAGATACAATTTGGGAAATGATAATTAAACAAAACAATTACCCATTCTGAACTACTTAAAATTTCATTTGCATACTTGAAAAAGAAATTTCCTTTTTTTTTTCTTTTTTTTTTTTTTTTTTGGTTATTCCAGACAGAGCTTCTCTGTATAGATAGCCTTGGCTCTACTGGAACTCACTTTGTAGACCAGGCTGGCCTTGAACTCAGAAACCTGCCTCCCTCTGCCTCCAGACTGCTAGGATTAAAGGTGTGCACCACCACGCCTAGCCCTCCACTTTATTCTTATGAAAGAGTGCTTCATTATCATTCATTCCTCTAGATACAACTCTGTGTACTCTGAATTTAGCAGAGATTCAGAAGTCATACACAGGAAAAACAGTGACTTTTACATAATGCAGAAATATACAATGCAAAACACTAAACTTGTTTGTGTCATTCAAACATAAAATGGGGCAAATTGCCCAAACTGATGAACTGCCTATATAAACTCTTGCCTGTTTCCAGTCCAAATTCAATGAAACAGGTTCATGAGTGGACAATATTCAGTAAACTCTCAGATTGTCACTGTTGACTCTAGAGTGCAACCAAATATACATGGGTAGAAAGAATGTATAGGAAAAGTTTACACATTGAACCAGTGTCCCGTCACAGTCACTATTTGTTTCTAAAATGTTTAATAGATATTTGTAAATAAGATTCCTTAACAGTGACTACCTCAATGTAAACTGCCAAAAAACAATGTAGGAAAACAATATAGATAGATAGATAGATAGATAGATAGATAGATAGATAGATAGATAGATAGATAGATAGGTCGGCCTAAGCTATTAAGTCCAAAAAAATTGAGCACATGGGAGGGAAATAATGTTTTGGAATTCAAATAATAACATGAATTTTTCATTACTAATTAATTTTTAGAAGGTAGGGTGACGTTTTGTTTTATTGGAAATAAAGAACAAAGCATGGCATATTTACTGGGTCTTGGTAAGCCTTTAAAACTCAATCATCACCATGTAAATTAACTGTGGATATGTGAAGAAATGTATGATTTCAGATAGAGCTGGAGTACCTATACTTGGAATTTGATCTGTTTATAGATTCTCAAGATAATGGAAGCACAGGTCTTGTTTAGATATTCTTATCTATCACTTCTGTGACATACTCCACACTCTACATGGTCTGTGGATCTCAGTGACTGTAAACATGAAACTGCATCTGCATGACTTGGACTGTGTAATACAGTGTCCTCTATGTCCTCAGTAGCTCCAGATTTGCTAGTACTGGATGTGTCACTACGAATCTGATTCAATCCATTGACATCATTTCTAACTGTGGTCACATAATCAGATTGTTGAAACTTTCCAAGAACCAAATTTGAAAAAAAGGGAGGGGGGTCCTTCCATGGATTCAAAACATGTGTGATACAATGGAGCCTAAGAATGAATTATCCTCCTAACTATTTACCTACACGTGTTTATTCCATGGGCTGTGGATACCAGTTGGGGAGCCCCAGGGAAGAAAGTATTTAAGTTTCTTCCAGGGCTCAGGAGAAACCTGAAAATAAAATGAATCATGAATATGCAATAAACATCTCCTTTGCCTAAAGAAATAAAAGCTGGTAGAAATCTGATGTGCTGATATGCATGGCACTTCACAATCCACACTGCCCAGGTTTAAGGCAGGAAAAAGATGTTCATTTTCATGGAAGTCTTCTTCCTCCTTAATATTACACTTCTCATGGCCAATTTCATTGATCCCAGGTGCTTTTGGAGAATAAATTTGGATGAAATAATGGATGAATATTTGGGATTATCTTGTGCTTTCATCCTGGCAGCAGTTCAGACACCCATTGAAAATGATTATTTCAACAAGACTCTTAATGTTCTGTAAGTAAATTTGTATTTTAAATTGAAATCAGAACATCAATATTTCTTGAATGCTCTGAGGATGAAGATTAGGCAAATTCTTGAGTCTTCTGTCCTGGTGCTAAGTCTGAACTCCAAGAAACAACCTTAATTCCTTTACGGATTTAATCCTATATTCTCCATTTAATTAATCCAGTGGAGGTTTTGGTTTTCTTCCAGGTGGCTTCTGATTTAAAGGTTGGAAGCTTAGGAATAAAGAAATATCTACATTGATCTTTAACATAAAGCCTGCCTTTTGACAGTTTATATTGCACTCTAGGAAAAATTGACTTATTGAAATTGATCCTGTAATATTTCATTATGTTTTATCCCAAGTACATGCAAATAAATGGTCATAAATTCTGCTGACAGTCCTTCCATAAGTGTGTTGCTCCTAGAGCATATTCTGGTTCCAGTAATATTCATGGTACATATAGTTGTCAAAAATTTTACATACATACAAACTTACTGTCTCAAATTCATTGCATGTCGTCACTTATCGACTTCTAAAACTTCATTAGATTTGGAAAGAGAAGATACTTACACTCAGAAATTCCTACTTCATATGAATGCCTTGATGGATATCTTTGTATGTATATGAGCAAGGAATATTTAGCTCATTAGGGGTCAAGAGAGCGAAGTGTTTTAAAAGATAAAATCCAAAAGCACTGTGGCTTCGTACTTCACACTATTTATGTACAATCACTGGCTTTTTTGTTTTGCAAAGTTCAATTGGGCACTCTCTCTTTAGAGTAAACCATATTTGGAACATATGGAATCCAATGATATGATTACATTCTTTGAATAGGCAGACTATCAATAACATTGGTGACTCTTATGTACCTTGTCACTGGCATGGGTGACAATTGTATTGTGGGATAGAGAGTTGGAACGTTTGAGGACAGTGATACAGGAGCTTTCTATTAGTTATTTTTGTCATTATTTAAGAAAAATGTCTTTTCCATTCATGTATGTGTTGGTTAATCTCTTACCCTTTTAAAATATCTAAATCTCGTGTGACTTATTTCAATAATTTTAGTAAATATTAGTGCACAGGTTACCGACATGGTATCAATACCAATTTTTGTGAATTGCTGATCATTGTTTTAAAACACAGCCCTTTAGACTACTAGGCTACACAGACATCTTAAGTAACTGATGTTTCTTAAATTTCAGTTATAGGTTGTAGTTGGAGCATTGCACAACGTCTATTCTCAAATTTATTTTGTATATTAGTAAACCTTTGAGATTTGTATGTGTGTGTGTGTGTGGTAATAAAGAATATTCTAAAATGACCTATTTTATAGGGTATAGAATGAAAACACAATAGTTGTATAACTTTTAGTGAGAGACTGATTGTATTTACTTCATTCTAATCATTAAATATGCAGGTTTACATATAGTGTTTATTGATAAAATTATATGAAATGACAAGATAAAACAGGAGATATTATTTTTTTCAAAAACATAAACAAAACCAATATGGTATTATGCCATTCCCTTGGTCTAGTGGTCCACTTTTAATTAAAAAAAAACCCAATGAATATATTCGATAAATTTACACAAAAAATCTCGTCTATATTATAAGCATATAATACTGACATATACAAATATAACAGATAATTTCTTATTTTCCGAGTTCTCAGTAGGATACTAGTACTGTTTTAGTGTAATGACAAAGGTTGTCAAAGATGTTTACTAGAAATTAATTTATAATGAATAAAATACCCAGAGTGAATATATCGCATTACTTTGTAAATAGGAAGTAGGAGAATGATATATCAGTGGTGGGACAAGCCCTCAATCTCTGAACTAAACACCTGTCACTGCAGCATAACTGTGCATTTGAATTGAGGATAGTCTACAGGAAAGTATCTTGTAGAACATTTGGATGTATTGCAATCTTATAACCTAAATAGTCCTTGCTCAAATACATACAAACTTAAATATTGACATGTATCAATTTCCAAATTTGTGTTTGATATTTGAATTTAATTAAAATAAATCTTTAGAAAATATTTTATTTCAATAAAAGATTGAAAAAGTAACAGCATGAGGATAGATATTAAGGGATGTGTCAAGAATTTTGGCCACTAATTGTAAGTGATTATAAGTACAGGAATCAAATGTTGCTGGAGAGAGAGACCATTATGCATTGATAAATCATGGTTTCATTTCTTTCTTTCTTTCTTTCTTTTTTCTTTCTTTCTTTCTTTCTTTCCTTCTTTCTTTCTTTCTTTCTTTCTTCTTTCTTCTTTCCTCCCTCCCTCCCTCCCTTCCTTCCTTCCTTCCTTCCTTCCTTCCTTCCTTCCTTCCTTTCTTTCTTTCTTTTCTTTTCTTTTCTTTTTTTTTTTTTGAGACAGGGTTTCTCTATATAGCTCTGGCTGTCTGGGAACTCACTTTGTAGACCAGGCTGGCCTCAAACTAAGAAATCCACCTGCTTCTGCATCCCAAGTGCTGGGATTAAAGGCGGGTGACAACACTCCTGGCTATGGTTTCATTTCCTTAACCAATTCAGTTAATTTCATGAGAAAATATCATGAACTCAGTGGCTCTAATAACAAATTTATTTATTGCTCAATAATTTCAAAATTAAGACATGATCAGAATTACTGTTTTGTCAGTATCTGTGGTTTTCTCTTTACCTTCTGATCAAGCGCTCAAAAACAAAAATGGAAATTATCTCTGTGGATGAGATCAATACCATCTCTTATTTATGTGACCAACACTGTCATAAACTTTTAAAGTGCTTTCTATTTTCAAGGTTCATCTGTCAATCCAATCTTGTAACAAAAGCCATTTGTTCCCGTCTTTAGATGTCAGATTCAGAAACTTCCAGTATAGCATAGTGCTTCTATTGAGTACAAATGTGCATGTATAATCATCTGTCCATAATACACACTGTACTCTTTTACAGAAAAACAACTAAAAACCACAAATATGCTTTGGCATTGGTGTTTGCAATGGATGAAATCAACAGAAATCCTGATCTTTTACCAAATATGTCTTTGATTATAAGATACACTTTGGGCCGTTGTGATGGAAAAACTGTAATACCTACACCATATTTATTTCGTAAAAAAAAAGAAAGCCCTATCCCTAATTATTTCTGTAATGAAGAGACTATGTGTTCCTATCTGCTTACAGGACCCCATTGGGAGGTATCTTTAGGTTTCTGGAAGCACATGAACAGCTTCTTATCTCCACGTGTGAGTTAACATTGTCCAGGAATTCTTAACATCATGTTTTTTTGGGGGACTTTGATAGCTATTAAGAAAGTTAATGGATGTGGTTGGACTTATGCTTATGTCAATCTAGGTAGTCCCAGGACACTTAATATTCAGAAACATGTTAGGCCTTCTGCTAAGGGCTACCACAAGAAGTAGAAAGATACCAGCAAGACAGAATAGAAGAGGCCATGGAGAATTGAGTCTGGCATGGTGATAGAAGGTATCTTACAACCTAGACTAACTGTCAGTCAGAGTGTTTCATTATTTATACCAATCTCAGCAAGCAGAGATGTGTTCATGCTGTTCCAAAATATAGAGCATATTATTTCTGTCCCCAGATAGGTTTTATCTTTATCTTGGTTATAAGATTAAATTATCATTGGTAAACTATGAAATAATAGAATTATGATGGTGCAATAAGTTTAGTCATCAGAGATAAACTATGATGTAACAGAAATAAATTTTACCAACATTTTCTCTGTAACCTAACTTTTAACTATCTGGAGTATTTTTATTTTTGAAAAGGCATGAAATACCATTCTTAATAGGGCAACCCATGACATTTCAGTGGTACTAGAAAGGATGAAAAGCTCCAATCCAGTCTGTGGAGTTAGTCATTTGACTACCTGTGAGTGTATGACCAACTATTAAAAGTCAGAATTTAAATTGACATTAGATCCCTGGCAAACATTTCACACCCATAGTGCTATACCTTTAATAAGTCATTCTCTTTAATAATATGATGATATTATCAATGTAATTAATTTAAATTAGTATATTATTATCAGTATATAATATTTTATATACTCTGTAGAATTTATTGCTATGTTTTATCTTCTTTTTTCTTTTGCTTCCACATCATTAGATACAAGATTAGAACTTCACAAGTGAACTTTTCTAAGAAGGAGGAATTATGGGGTTCCAATACCTCATTCTTCCATATTTTTCCACATGAAGATTTTTGCATCATTATAAGACACTTTTTAAGGAGGACAAAATACCATTCAATCTAACTTCATTTCTATATATTTTCCTCAAGATGTACAACTTGTCAATCCCAATTATTTTGCACCAGAATTACATGGGTATATAGTAAGAAGAGTTTTTCTAATCAAATTTGCTGCTAACACTTTTAGGCTGCAAAATCTAGTTTATATTTCTACAAATAATTTGATCTTATTGTCTGTTTCCTGAGGAGGCACAGACACAGATATTGCCAGAGTAATTCAGAACAAAATTTAAAAAGGAGATCTCTGGCAGCTTTCTGTGAATCACAACCTCTAGTGTACGATATTACTGTCAAGTAGGACAATATAAGAATATATCTTCCAAATGCTTTATGATATTATGTACAGTACTCTCCTCTTCAATCTTAGAAGTATTTATGGATTATGGCATAAAATTCTTTTTAAAAAATAGTCATCAAATATCCCCAAATTGTAAAAGTATAAAAATACCTTCAAACATTTGAAACACAGATATTAAGACTACAACTGAAAGACAGAAAGGCAGTCATTATAACATGTGAATACATTTGTTAGATCTTTGTCAAATAGCTACGCTTGCTGTTCCCATTAGAAGTGGATGTGCCAGGCTTCCACGTTTGCTCATTTGAATCAGAGATGAGAGAAAAAGTCACAGGCAAACAACAGTTTGCAGGTAAATATGATTACAAGTGTTTTCACATGTACCACACCTCATGCTGCTCTCTTTGTTGTAGATCCTTCAGCTTACCTATGGACCTTTCCACTCCATCTTCAGTGATGATGAACAATATCCCTATCTCTATCAGATGGCCCCAAAGGACACATCTCTAGCATTGGCAATGGTCTCCTTCATACTTTACTTTAGCTGGAACTGGATTGGCCTTGTCATTCCAGATGATGACCAAGGAAACCAATTTCTTTTAGAGTTGAAGAAACAGAGTGAAAACAAGGAAATTTGCTTTGCCTTTGTGAAAATGATCTCTGTTGATGATGTTTCATTTCCACAAAATACTGAAATGTACTACAACCAAATTGTGATGTCATCCACAAATGTTATTATCATTTATGGAGAAACATACAATTTCATTGATTTGATCTTCAGAATGTGGGAACCTCCCATTTTACAGAGAATATGGATCACCACAAAACAATTGAATTTCCCTACCAGGAAAAAAGACATAAGTCATGGCACATTCTATGGATCACTTACTTTTCTACCCCACCATGGTGTGATTTCTGGTTTTAAAAATTTTGTACAGACATGGTTCCATCTCAGAAACACAGATTTATATCTAGTAATGCAAGAGTGGAAATACTTTAACTATGAAGACTCAGCATCTACCTGTAAAATACTGAAGAACAATTCATCTAATGCCTCATTTGATTGGCTAATGGAACAGAAGTTTGACATGACCTTTAGTGAGAATAGTCATAACATATACAATGCTGTGCATGCCATAGCCCATGCCCTCCATGAGATGAATCTGCAACAGGCTGATAATCAGGCAATAGACAATGGAAAAGGAGCCAGTTCTCACTGCTTGAAGGTAAAAGTTTCTTCTATTGGAGGATGTTTGCTGTCTTCACTTGCATAGTTGTTTAGAGTCTTTCAGATGACCAGACTTAAAGAAATAAGAAATACTTTCCAAAATAGATAGGTTTCCAAACATTTTACCTTAACAAAACCAAATCTATAGATTATTATGAATGTGATTGGAAAAAGAATTCACAGATTAGCAATGAAAATGTGTGGTTTTATACAGAGCACACAAATATCTATTAGCATGCCCCTTCCAATATTGGATATAAACAGTCTTTCCTCATTAATTTGCTCCATGATTAGAAGATGAGTTTATATTTATATTTGTCAATTATATGGAAATCATTTGGAGTAATTATTTTCATTAGTGTTATCCAGTGATTCTGCCAAGAGTGTAGGATCTGGAGTACATTCTGGACTTTCTGAGAGTAACTAAACAAGAAATAGTGTTGGTATTCATTTCTGTCTGTAGAAATGTGTTTATGTGTGAATGTATGCTTCTCACTGTGTATATGTATATTTTCTACTCTTTCTGTGTATCTGTGTTTACATTTGTGTTACTTTCAACATATATGTTTATCTCTCTGTATGAAAGTGGAAGTGAGCAACAATTTTTTCGATGTAGGAATTTCTTTCTATAAGTGTTTGTTTATATATGTGTGTATGTTTCTTTGGGGTTTTGTCAGAGTAGGTTTCATTGTGTACAATGTATGTATTTTGTAAGTGTTTGTACTTATATGTATTTGTACCTTCTTTACTAAGTATGTGTCTGCCTATTTCTTTGTACTTGGCAAGGTCTTTGGCTTCCTTTTTGTCCTTAGGTGTTAGTATAAAAATCTCTGTATGTCATATTGTTCATGGCTGGTCCTTAAATATTTATACCTCTTCCTGTGTTCTGCTTTTAGTCTCTCTCTCTCTCTCTCTCTCTCTCTCTCTCTCTCTCTGTGTGTGTGTGTGTGTGTGTGTGTGTGTGTGTGTGTGTGTGTGTCTGTATGTCTGTGTGTGTGGTTGTAAGTGTGCCAGTGTATTATTTTGTGTGATTGCATCTCTGTGTTTTTATTTGAGTGGATATGATTGTCATTTATAGGCCTGAATATTTACATATGTGTGTCAACATGTACGTATATTTGTTTGTAAATAAGTGTATAGCTCTGCTATATGTGAGACTTGGAAAAGATGTGAGCCTCTCTCGGTGTCTGTGTGTATATTTGTGTTATTGTTTGTTGTGTTCGGTGTGTGTGTGTGTGTGTTGCGTGTGTGTTGCATACCTGTGTTTGGATCTGCATTTTTCTCTATTTGTGATTGTATTCTTTGCAGAGAAAACTGAAATTCTTGTAATATTGTGATAATTTCATTTATGCAATTGCATTTGTTGTGATTCATCTCTTTCTTTCTTTAAATACATTTGCCTTTGCTATGAAATCAGAATGAATTTTATGACTTGAAGGAATGATATATATGTTATAGTGCAATGATTTTATTTTAGGTAAACTCCTTTCTAAGAAGGATTTACTTCACTAATCCTCCTGGGGACAAAGTGTTTATGAAGCAAAGAGTAATAATGCACGATGAATATGACATTGTTCACTTTGTGAATCTCTCACAACACCTTGGGATTAAGATGAAGTTAGGAAAGTTCAGCCCATATTTACCACATGGTCGACACTCTCACTTATATGTAGACAGGATTGAGTTGGCCACAGGAAGAAGAAAGGTAAGTGTGTGCTAGCTTACTGGTTTATAATACAGAGCAGTAAACAGTGTCAGGTGAATACACGGCAACATATTGAAAGGAACAATTTAGTCACATAAGGAACCAATTTCTAGTCTCCTGTATGATATTTCTTCTTTTCATTTTTCACATTTTTACCAATTATTTGAAGATTTCAAACATGCATAAAATATACCTTTTTCATATCAGAACCTTTTTTTAAATTTAATAAATTAAAAAACCTGTTTTTCATCACTGTTTGATATTCTTTCCTTTAAATTATACAAAATGTTCTTCACATAATTGCTCTAATGAAACAGTAATCTCCTCCCTTACCTTAATCTTCTGGAACAGGTATTGATATGGAAGAGGCTAATGTTACAGTTATGAAACACCAATAGTCATAATTGCTAACCCTTGTCATTATATCCAAAAATGTTTACCATATAATAAAAGAACATTCACCACATTCATTAATGAACACAATTACAGAAAATCATATTCATAGAAACATCACTTTTTAGTAAATTTGAAGAATGCATTCACTCTTTTACATAAGATGATCAGAAGGTCCAAGGAACCTATAGACAGCACTAGAACAACAGAAAAAATAAAGGCTATTAACACACCTCAAGTACAGCAATAACAGCAACCAGACAAAAGCAACAAATAATTTTCAGTTATAATTTAACTTTTTTGTTAACATTCTCTAAATGAAATCAAAGACAACAAAACTGGTTTATTTTTAAGACAATCCTAAGTTGCCTGAATAGGGTATGAAGACACAATCATATATAAAAGGAGAACTTTTCTTTATTAAATCATGGAGGAAAACAGTATAATGTTTAATAAGAGGGAACACAGGTCATTCAAGAACAATACATTTGATGGATATGTGTGGAATAATTCTTGACAAAAACACCTACCAAAAAAACACAACACACAACAGAAAGATCATTCTCTGAGAACAGGAAGAATTTATTTTTAATTTTGATGGTTTTATTTATTGAAAATAACTTGTTATTCTCACATAATATATCCTAATTACAGTTTTCATTCCTTCTATTGTGATGTGAACAATTGTCAGTTCTACTGGCAAATATATCATAGTTAATATTCCTATTTCCTTCCTTTTTCATCATATCCACTTTCTGTCACTCATTAGAAAATGACAGGATTCTATGGGAGAATAATAAAATAAAACAAGATTAAACAAAACTAAGCCATCATAATAGAACAAAATTTTCATTACACAATATAGTAATTAGACATATGAAATTGAGCTAGGTGAAAAGACCATGAAATCCTACATCATACCTCATATGAATAGTAGTGAGTGAAGCATGAGTTAGTGATAGACAATTGAGTGACAGTTATTCCCATTTTAGTACTATGAATACTTTATTTTTGAAAATATAATTCAAACTGTCAATTCGATAATCAGAATATCTGGAACTACTGATACAAATAATTTATTCCACATTTCCATGTGAATAAACATGAGAAGAAGCGCCTATAAACTATTAATGTCAAACTGCAAAAGGAATTCCTTGGACAAAGTGATGTTATATATCAATGGGAATTCTACACAAACACCCTGAAATAGACTGTCCTTTTCAAAACCAGCCAAAACACTAAAATCTGGTAGTCAAACACTGTTGGTATCTTCTTTTATCAATGATTAACCATAACATAGTTACCAAATACAAGAGACAGTAGGAAAATTTTGTGACTCACAAAAGCCCTGTTCCCCTACTTGGAAATTAATCTTATATAAACTGAATGTACTCAGGACTTGGGAGCAAAAGTGTGAAAATACAATCACATTGATATTTGAGCCCAAATGAGACCAACTCATTGATTCCACTTGACTATTCCATCTATTGTAGACAGGATTTCTTGAGGTTTGTGGGATGAGACCGATTCTCAGTTTTGCTTGCAAACTAATCAGAGTTAATACACCTCCACAACTTCTGATAATCCTGGCTTCCCCATTCTTTTTTCTACTTTGGATTTTTGTCAACTCTTTATTATTTACTCTGAAAACTGTTATTTTTAGAGCTGTGCTACTTATAAAATATATAGGAAGCACTACATGACAATAAATGAGTGTTAGATACCCATCATATGTATCTATGTGGCACACTGCATGAAAATATAAGGATCATTTATCACAGTATACTTTCATATTTTATATGAAGAAACAGTAAGTAAATAACAAGTTAATATAATAATACACACACACACACACACACACACACACACACAAATTTATTATTTTTTACCTTTGTGGCTTGAATAGGGCCTGATATGTAGCAGGGCATTTATGGGAAAAATTTGCAATCATATTCCTAAAGTTCAACTGGTATAAAAGAGGCTAAAGCCAAAAAAACTCAAAAACAAAAAAATCAAAACAAAACAAAACAAAACAAAAAACTAGTTTTATTATCAGGCTGTCATGGAACACATTCTGTAGACCATGATGGCCTCAAAATCAGAAATCTGCCTGCCTCTGCCTCCCAAGAGCTAGGATTAAAGGTGTGTGCCACCACTGCCCAAGTGCCTTTGGCTTCATAAAAGTAAGACATACAAAGCCTTAACTAAAAAAAAACAAAACAAAAAAACCTGCTCTTATTTTACTGTTGTTTATTACATTCTTAGAGTTGAAGATTGAACCTAGTATGTGTTAGGCTAGAAGCTACCCATGAATTATACTCCCATTTTTATTGTGATTTTGCTATTTGTGGCTTTTTTTTTCCAATTTTTTAAATTGGAAATTTCATTTATTTACATTTCAAATGTTACTCCTTTACCATGTTTCCCTTCCGCAAAGACACTATACCATCCCCCCTTACCCTGCTTCTTTGAGGATGCTCTCCCACCCAATGACCCACTCCTTCCTCAGCACCTAAGCATTCCTCTACACTGGGGCATCAAGCCTTCACAGAGCCAAAGGACTCCCCTCCCATTGATGCCAGATAGGAAACTTTAACTCCTTCAGTCCTTCCCCTAACACGTCCATTGGGGCCCCTGTACTCAGTTCAATGGTTGACTGTGAGCATCCATATCTGCATTGGTCAGGATCTGGCAGACCCTCTCAGGAGACAGCTGTATCAGACTACTGTTTGTAAACACTTCTTGCCATCTACAATAGTGCCTGGGTGTGGTGTCTGCATTTGGGATGGATCTCCAGGTGGGGTAGTCTCTGTGTGTCCTTTCCTTCTGTCTCTGCTCTACTCTTTGCCCAATTATTTCCATTAGACAGGAACAATTCTGGGTTAAATTTTGTGGATGTGTGGGTGGCCCTATTCCTCAACTGGGGGGCCATGCCTAACCTCTGGATATGGTATCAACAGACTCTTCCTCCCGATTCTGGGATATTTCAGCTAATGTCATCCCTGTGGGTTCCTGGGATGCTCTTGATTTCCTGGCATCTGGGACTTTCTGGTTGCTACCCAAAGAACCCCATCCCTGACTGCTATACACCTCTGTTCAATTTCCTGACCTCTGTACACATCTTCCATCTTCTACCATACCTGATTCTTCTCCTATTTTTCCCCTCCCCCTGTTTTCTTCCTCTAAGGGAGAATTTATTTCAGGGATGCAAGCATACTTCAATATACGCATTCTATTAAATGCAATACACGACAAAATATAGAATTACATTATTTTCAAAAAACCTTCAGAAATGGCTCTTAGCCAACTCCAACATTAATTCACAGATAAAGAATCAAAAACAGTGATTGAACAGAAGGACCCTATATTGATATTAGGACATTTTCTTTCACAAAACTATTTACAATACTAAAATACATGCAGAGGTAATTTTATCTATGAAAGTCAGAAATAATACCAGGTTGTTTTGTGATTCATTTTTTCATCCAAGCACTTTAGAGACAAAATCTGAAAATCCCTGTCTGTTTCTTCCCAGTCTACACTATATTGTGAGTCCAAAACAGCCATGTGTGCTATGGAGACACTATCTTAAAATAAATTATCGTAAAGTACAAAAGTACGCAGACTTTCCATACTCTAACTCAAAATTGTCTTTCAAATATAACAAAGGGTTAATATACAGTTAAAGAAAAAGATGGGAGCCAGGAGTGGTGGCACAACCCTTTAATCCCAGCACTTGGGAGGCAGAGGCAGGCAGATTTCTGAGTTCGAGGCAAGCCTGGTTTACAGAGTGAGTTCCAGGACAGCCCGGGCTATATAGAGAAACCCTGTCTGGAAAAACAAAAAAAAAAAAAGAAAAAAGAAAGAAAGAAGGAAAGGAAGGAGAGAAGGAAGGAAGGAAGGAAGGAAGAGGGGAGGGGAGGGGAGGGGAGGGGAGGGGAGGGGAGGGGAGGGGAGGAGAGGAGAGGAGAGGAAAAGGAAAAGGAAAAGGAAAAGGAAAAGGAAAAGGAAAGGAAAGGAAAAAAAGGAAAGGAAAGGAAAGGAAAGGAAAGGAAAGGAAAGGAAAGGAAAGGAAAGGAAAGAAAAGAAGAAAGAAAGAAAATGAAGGAATGATGGGTGGTGGAAATATACTCTGATCTTTGATGGAAAAGTTTAAGACCCTTTCAACAATATCAAAAATATAGAAAGAATTCTTCAAATCTTCAATTAACTTTAAACCATCTAATATTTATTCAGCTTTTTCCAATATTTGAAGCCACTGCAGAGCTATTTGACATCATGGGATACTCCATATTCAAGGTCGCTACAGAATAATTTATCATCTCCAACCATATTTAATCAGTGTCTGCATACTCTACTATTTTTATATACATTTTCTCAAGCTTTGCAACAGTAATTTATTTGAGGTCATATTTGTTATCTGTGACTGAAAGGACATATTTTTCATATTTCAAATTTCTTCAAATACTAACTTGCTTCTCTGTTGCTTTAATTAAACTTTGATAAGGAAAGTGAGGAGGAAGGTGTGATTTGACATATGGCTTATAGTTATAGAGAGACAAGTGTGGATATAAGGAAACTGGAACTAAAGAATAGATTATTTTCTTTGTGATAAGACAAGGCAAAATCTTTTAATATCAGTTTCCCAAAACATTTTTCTGATTCTCCCATTAATGAAAAAAACTGCCAACATTACTTTAGGCTGTTTTTTTTTCCCAAAAGATCTTAAAAGAACACTACGTACTGTCTCAACTGCCCACAGTAAGATGGACATTCTTACATCAATTACCAAAGAAGAAAATGCTTCAAAGATATGAGGACAGGCTAGTGTTGGCTGAGAGAATATTTCAATTAAGTTTCCTCTGTCCATAGCACTTAGAACCAAGTTGAAAATAATTAACTAAAAAACGTCAGGTTGCAAATTCTGTAGTTTTCACATACAGCTCAATATCAGCACTTTTTTCCTAAATTACTAGACACTCAGATACCATGCAATATTTTTTCAACGCATTTCCAATATTCATTTCTGGCCATTAAATAATGGACATTGTAAAATGTCAATCAGGGGCCTGGCAGTGGTGGCACACACCTTTAATCCCAGCACTTGGAAGGCAGAGGCAGGTGGATTTCTGAGTTTAAGGCCAGCCTTTTCCACAAAGTGAGTTTCAGGACAGCCAGGGCTACACAGAGAAACCCTGCCTCAAAACACACACACACACACACACACACACACAAAACAAAAACAAAAAAGCAAATAAATGTCAACCAGATTCTGTGAATAAATGAGCTTATTGAAATCTTAAAGTGCTAACCTAAAACATAAAATAACCTTCTAAAACTCATTATCAATATGTGTCTAATTTTCTCAGATGCCATCCTCTGTGTGCAGTGCTGATTGTAGTCCTGGATTCAGAAGATTATGGAAGGAGGGAATGGCAGCCTGCTGTTTTGTTTGCAGCCCCTGCCCTGAAAATGAAATTTCTAATGAGACAAGTGAGTGTTTGCTGCTCTGATAAATTAAATACAAAAATTCCATAAAATATTTTATTACACTATTTGCTTAAGTGTGTGGAGTGGATAACACATATACAGGTACACATATGAGCAAATAATACTGCTGTCATAAATTTATATTTACTTCTTAGATATCTGTCATATGTACTGTGATCTGAAATCAGATTCTCTGGTAGAACAACATATTCTATTTATAGCTAATCCAACTTCTTAGGCTCTTAGGCAACTTATCAAATAATATCTGTCCACAAATGCATTGTTGGAGATAAGAATTCTGAAAACCATGGAAGCCCATCAACATTCGCTGAAATGACTTGGAAATTAAGTGCAATTACAATCACTGTTCATGTTGTTACCATGTTGGGGATTACAATTTTAGAATGGAGTATAATTGCTTAACACAAACCACCTGGGTTACCACCCTTTCCAGAGGATTCCTCTGTTATTTTGCTCATTTTGTTTCTCAACACTGATTTCATCCTTGATTCTCATAAGAATGGAGGTGAGGCAAGGATTAAAGTGCTCAGCTTTCCATATGAAGAAGGAATTAAGGTGAAGGATCTTTTAGTACAAAGTATCTACAGAGATATTTTTCCTTCAGTGCTAAAATTAGTGCACATCATGAACAATAACCAGAAATTTTGATTAATGATTGCCAGATGAGGAAACATCTTAGGGCTTATTTCATTAATATTTACTGCTATTCAAACATAAACATTATATTTCCTCTCATATTCTGCCTTCTTCCTATGACTTATGACAGGAATCACTTAAATACAATAATGAAATATATACCTTCACATGAACTCACACATATAAGTATGTACATATACTTACAAACTACCTGTTCAATTTTGTGTTGTTTCTGTGTCAACAAGTTTGAGCTAGTAAATTCTCCAGTACCTATTATACATCTTTTCCCAGTAGAAGTCAGAGGCTCAATGTGTCATAGGGAATGAATTCATAAAATAGTCAGTGATCTCAGAAAACAGTGAGTATAGGGTTTTGTATTTATAAAATATACCCAACCACGTTGTGGTTTATGAATGTATTTTCTCTGAATTAAATAATCTACTTGATGTTAACATAGAACCAAAAAAGCTGGCTTAGGAAATCTTAGCTTTCTGATAACATTATTTTTATTAATTTTTTACATTTCATATTCCATTCTCCATCCCCCCATACACCGATTAAATACTCTACATCCCACACCTTCTCCCCAACCCAATTTGTCTTCCCATTGAAAGCCCACTCCCCACACCACCTTAAAGGAACTAAAAGGGGGCCTGGGAAAAGAGGGGGGAGTGAAGACCCATGTCCTGCTAGAGTTCCACTTATGCCCTGGACAGGCAGACATGGGAGGGCTGCCAGACACTTTCCATTCAGCTCTGGGTGGGCATCCAAGCCTCTGACTCACTCAACAGGGGATGGACAAGGGGCAGCCCAACCTGGGGGCCCTTGGGCAACACCCTGTAGCCCAGGGGTTATGGGAGAGAGAGAAGAGGGAAGACAGGTTCCCACACTGGCAAGAGTGAGAACAGCCTTGATGATCAGAGAGTGTCTATGCTTTCAGAGTTTTATTGTAGAAAGGCCGGGGGAAAGAAACAATGTAGGTGAGAGAAGGGGGGGGCTAGAAAAAAAGAGATAGAGGGAGAAAGTGAGAGTAGAGTAAGAGCAAGAGAACAAAGGAGTGAGAAAGAAAGAAAGAAAGAGGGCAAGGAGTGGCCAATCAGCCCTTTTTAAAATATGCTATCTTTTCTGTTGCTAGGTAACTGGGGAGGAGTTTAGCCTGATGGTCAAAAGCTTGGGATATTGCCTACATGACTTCTAGCCTTGTTTCTCTTGTGGGGGCTGTAGTGGAAGGTAACTTAGGCAAGAGCCAGTGTTCCAGGACCATGAGAGAACTCTTTCCCTCCTATGTAGGTAAATTATGATCACTGAATCCCACCTCGACTGGAGACCAGCTTATCTGTGCATAGACCAATGCCCCACACCACCTGACCTCTAAACTCCCTCAGGCCTTCAGTCTTTGAGGGTTAGGTGCACCTTCTGTGAATGAACACAGACACAGAAGCCCTTTACTGTATCGGGGGACCCATATCAGCTGGTGTTTGGTGTCTGTTTGGTGGTACATTGTTTGAGAGATATCTGGGGTCAAGATTAATTGAGACTGTTGGTCTGCCTGCAAGATTACCTTATCCTCAACTACTTTCAGCCTTCCATAAATCAGGAATTAGTTGCTTCTGTACATTGGTTGGGTGCAAATAACTGTATTTAGGAGGGAAGTCATGATAGATCCTTTTTGTGAGTGCTCCAGGGCCTCAGTAAAATGTGAGGCCATAAGACCTCCTTTTGACCTAGATCCCACTTTGGGACTGTCATTGGACCTTCTTTTCCTCAGGCTCCTCTCCATTTCATCCTTGAATTCAGACAGGAACAATTATGGGTCAGAGATGTGACTATGGGATGGGAACCCCATCACTCGCTTGATGTCCTCTCTTGTCATTGGAGGTGGGTTCTTTAAGTTCCCTCTATCTACTGTAGTACATTTCATCTAAGATCTCTGACCTGCCAAGTCTCTGATGCAATTTGGTGGGTCTACCCACCCTCCTATTACCTGAGGTTGCCTATTTATATTCTTTTTGCTGGTCCTCAGGGCTTGGTTCCCCTCTCACCCCCCACACCCCACAAACCCCTTTCTAATAACATCATAAATGATACAAAATTTTAACTAGACAAAGAAAAATTTGCTTTCTTTTATTTCCTTTAAATCTTCACGAACATTATGAATTGAAAGCAATGCTCGGCAGGAATATCCTTCACATTACATATCAGCATCAAGGGCAGCATTGCAAGGCTTCTTTCATTACCCTTACTTGAAATACCTTGACAATAAAATTTCTTAAGCAGACCTAACTAAGCTTTCCTTTGGAAATCAGATATGGATCAATGTGTGAATTGTCCAGAATACCAATATGCCAACACAGAACAGAACAAATGTATTCAGAAAGGTGTCACCTTTCTAAGCTATGAAGACCCCTTGGGGATGGCACTTGCCTTAATGGCCTTCTGTTTCTCTGCATTCACAGCTGTGGTACTTTGTGTCTTTGTGAAGCATCATGACACTCCTATTGTGAAGGCCAATAACAGAAGCCTCAGCTACCTATTACTCATGTCACTCATGTCCTGTTTTCTGTGCTCCTTTTTCTTCATTGGCCTTCCAAACAGAGCCATCTGTGTCTTACAGCAAATCACATTTGGAATTGTATTCACTATGGCTGTTTCCACAGTTCTGGCCAAAACAGTCACTGTGGTTCTGGCTTTCAAAGTCACAGACCCAGGAAGAAGATTGAGAAACTTCCTGGTATCAGGAACACCCAACTACATTATTCCCATATGTTCCCTACTCCAATGTGTTCTGTGTGCAATCTGGCTAGCAGTTTCTCCTCCCTTTGTTGATATTGATGAACACACTCTCCATGGCCACATCATCATTGTGTGCAACAAGGGCTCAGTTACTGCATTCTACTGTATCCTAGGATACTTGGCCTGCCTGGCACTTGGAAACTTCTCTGTGGCTTTCTTGGCCAAGAATCTGCCTGACACATTCAATGAAGCCAAGTTCTTGACCTTCAGCATGCTAGTGTTCTGTAGTGTCTGGGTCACCTTCCTCCCTGTCTACCATAGCACCAAGGGCAAACACATGGTTGCTGTGGAGATCTTCTCCATCTTGGCATCCAGTGCTGGGATCCTTGGATGTATATTTGTACCCAAGATTTATATCATTTTAATGAGACCAGAGAGAAATTCGACCCAAAAGATCAGGGAAAAATCATATTTCTGAACAAATATTTAGGAATTCTGTCAAATGTAAAGTTGGTACATACCCACCAAATATTGGGTTATAGTGCATGTGTCTAGTTTTAGAATCACTCTCACTGGTTGCTCTAGTGATATCAGCAAGTATCATATCTACTGAACTTCCCTACAGTGTCCATAAAATCTTGTACTCATTCACTTTCTTCATTTTCTCTCAGAGAACTAAACTCTCTAATTATTACAATTTTATTCTTCATTTTGCTTTCATGGAGATTGCCCTCTGGTAACTTCCAAAAAATGTTGATAAGGCAGTTGAATCCACCACTTTGTGTAGAAAAATGAGATCTAGGAAGACAGGGTTACACATAAAAACCATCTACCAAAATAAATAATCAATGAGAAACACAGACTAACTAAATAATCAGCAAAGATGAAATCAGAACATATTTTCTAATTTCCAGTAAGAGCACACACATAAGAAAATACTTACTTTTTTCATCTGTTCTTCAATCTACTGGCCAATAGTCTAAGGAGGAAATGTTCCTTTTCTGCTGTCAAATAAAAATATATTATATCCAACAATGTTCAGAAGCCCAGGGACTCTCTGGATGAATTGGGAATATTGGGAAGAAGCTGAGGAGGAGGGTGACCAGCATTCTCAACAAACCTGGACAAGCAAGATCTCTCAGACATTGAGCCTCTAACCAGAGATCATACACTAGCTGATGTGAAGCCCCCAACAAATATGCAGCATAAGACTGCCTGGTCTAGCATCAGTGGGAGAGACACACCTAACCCCAGAGAGACTTAAGTCTCCAGGGATTGGGAAGGGCTGGTCGCTGGGGAGGTAGGGATATCATCTTGGAGATGGGGGAGGAGTTGTTAGATGAGGAAGAGTCAGGGGGCAAACCAGGAGGGGGATAACCACTAGACTGTAAAAAAATATTGAGTAATAATAAATAAAAAATACAGTGAAATAAGCTTGTAGCTATGTCAACATGCTATTCATATTGTAGTTATGGAAGGGATAGATAAAACTACTGACATTTGCATGAACCTAATTTATTTCAGAGATTTCCCTCTGTGTGCAGTTCTGATTGAGGTCCTGGACTCAGAAAATTCTGGAAAACAGAATGAGAGCCAGATGCTTTAATTACGCTGCTTTCTAGAAAATGACATTTTCAGACAATTGAGTGTTTGCGGCTACACTAAATATTTCACATTTATCAATTCTCATTATATAAAGGGAAACCAAATGGGTCTAAAATGCATTAACAAAAACAATCACTTCCCTATGTCAGTCTTCATAGAAATATGATCATTAGCACTGTCCCTTTAAGGAACACATTCTTCATTAACATCTACATTTTACTCATTGAAAATTCGTGGAAGATGGCATTGTTTCAAGAAAGATTTGATATTCAAACTCCATTTAATGGATTCTTCACAAATGTATTCCTTTTTAATTTTTTATTATTTTATTAGATATTTTCTTCATTTACATTTCAAATACCATCCCCTATAAACTCTCACCACCCTGCTCCCCAACCCACCCACTCCTGCTTCCAGACCCTGGCATTCCCCTCTACAGGGGCATATAATCTTCACAAGATCAAGGGCCTCTCCTCTCAATGATGGTAGAGTATCCCATCTTCTGCTACATATGCAGCTAAACACATGAGCTCTGGGAATACTGGTTAGTTCACATTGTTGTTCTTCCTATAGGGTTGCAGACCCCTTCAGCTCCTTGGGTACTTTCTCTAGCTCCTTCATTGGGGGCCCTGTGTTCCATACAGTAGATGACACTGAGCATCCACTTCTGTATTTGCCAGGCACTGGTAGAGCCTCACAAGAGACAGCTATATCACGGTCCTGTCAGAAACTGTTGCTAGCATAGGCAATAGTGAATTATAAAAGCTTATAAAAACTTACCCTTATATGATATATATAAATATTTAATATAAAAATTATATAAATATATACTTCTATAATTATATAATTAAAATATATAATATATAAAATTATAATATACAAATAATATAAATGTATAATAGAAAATATATATAAACATATAAAGACTTATATACAATATATACAATATATATACTAAAGTCTTATATACAATATATACACATTTATATAAAAATAATATAAATATATAATTATTTAACTATAATATATAACATATAACCTATATAAAGTATAATATAGAAATAATATAAATATATAATAATATATAATGTAAAATATATAAATATATGTTTATATATATAATAAATAGTGTCTTATAAAAACGTAAAAAACACTAAAACTTGTAGTGGAGAATGTAGGGAAAAACCTCGAAGATATTTTCCAGCGGAAAAATTCCTGAATAGAACAGCAGTGGCTTGTGCTGTAAGATCAAGAATTGACAAATGAGACCTCATAAAATTGGAAAGCTTCTGTTAGGCACAGTATGTTGGTAAGACAAAACAGCAACAAACAGATTGGGAAAAGATCTTTGCCAATCCTATATATGATAGGGGACTAATATCCAATATATATAAAGATTCGAGAGGCTATACTCCAGAAAACCAAATAATCCCATTTTAAAATGTAGTACAGACAGAGCTAAACAACTAATTCTCAACTGAGGAATACCAAATGGATGATAAGCACATAAAAGAATGTTCAACATCCTTAATCACCAGGGAAATGCAAATCAAAACAACCCTGAGATTCCACCTCACACCAGTCAGAATGGCTAAGATCAAAAATTCAGGTGATAGCAGATGCTGGCGAGGATGTGGTAAAAGAGGAACATTCCTCCATTGCTGGTGGGATTGAGAGCTGATACAACCACTCTGGAAATCAGTCTGGTAGTTCCTCAGAAAATTGCCAGACATAGTGCTACTGAGGATCCATCAATACCTCCCATGGGCATTTACCCAGAAGACTTTCCAACTTGTAATAAGGAAACATGCTCCAGTATGTTCATAGCAGCCTTATTTATAATAGTCAGAAAATGGAAAGAACCTGGATGCCCCTCAAAAGAGGAATGGATTTAGAAAATGTATTCTAATAACTGATCTCCTCTAAAATAACATTTATTCTATATTCCAATCTTGAATTTTAATAATATGTACTTATTCTCTTTTACATTTAAGTATATGTCCCTGTATATTTTCTAGTCACCATGTAAGTGCAGGATCCAGTGGATAACAGAAAATGGCAAAGGTCAACAGGAGAGTACGAGTTGGATGTGGAAATCAAGGTTTGAAACCTTTGTTAGATTAATGAAGAGGACAAATGATGACTTGTAACATTAAAAGAATCCAGCTAAGGAAGTGACTTAAGACTTCATTCATGATCTGGACACCTCCATTTCTAAAATTCACATGACTTGATATCTAAAATTTGGGGATAATTTTTGATACATGACTTATAGAATATGATGAATGCTGTATTTGGTATTTCTAAACACATCCAGTTTATTATGCTGCATTGTAATGGGTGAAAACATTATTGCACATTTATTCAAATTGTGTTGTAAACTACAAAAACAATATTACCCTACAGATTTTTGTTTACCTTTGGCTACACATAAATGAGAGACTGATAGATTTAGCCTGTAATCATTTGTAAGGAAATCAATGTCTTTAACGAACATTTGTGGCCAGCATGATAGATAAGGAGTTAAATCCCTTAACATTAAATATGATGACCTGAGTCCTTCCTCAGGTTATTATACAACTATTATAAAATTGTTATGTTTTTATTAGATATTTTCTTTATTTACATTTCAAAGATTATCCCTATCCTAGTTTACTCTCCAAAAATCCCTATACATTCCTCCCTCCCCCTGCTTCCCGTCCCACCCACCCATGCTTCCTGGCCCAGTCATTCCCATACACTGGGGGAAAGAATCTTCACAGGACCATGAGACTTTCCTCCCATGGATTACTGAACAGGACATCCTCTGCTACATATGCACACTCGAATCCTTCCCTGTGTTTTCTTTGACTGGTGGTTTAGTCCCAGGGAGCTGTGGGGTTACTGGTTAGTTCATATTGTTGTTCCTTCAAGAAGGCTGTAAGCCTCTTCAGCTCCTTGGTTACTAACTCTGGATCCTTCAACTGGGAACCCTGTGCTCTGTCTAATGGAAGACTGAACACCCCTTCTGTATTAGTCAGGCACTGGCAGAGCCGCTCAGAGGACAGTTATACCAGGCTCCGGTCAGCAACCACTTGTTGGAATCTGCCATAGTGTCTGGCATAGGTGGTTTTTTATGGGATAGATCCGCAGGTGGGGCAGTATCTGGATGGTATCTGATCCAAAATATGTCTCTGTAACTACTCCCATGGGTATTTTGTTCCACATTCTAAGAAGGATCAAAGTATCCACACTTTGATCTTCCTTCTTCCTGAATTTCATATGTCTTGCAAATTGTATTTTGGGTATTGTGAGCTTCTGGGCTAATATCCACTTATCAGTGAGTTCATATCAAGTGAATTCTTTTTGAGATTTGTTTACCTCACTGAAGACGATATCCTCCAGAGTCATCCATTTGTCTGAGAATTTTATGAATTCATTGTTTTTAATAGCTGAGTAGGAGTCCATTGTGTAAATGTAACACATTTTCTGTATCCATTCCTCTGTTGAGGGGCATCCAGGTTATTTCCATTTTCTGGCTATTATATATAAGGCTGCTATGAACATAGTGGAGCATGTGTCCTTATTTCGAGTTGGAACGTCTTCTGGGTAAATGTCCAGGAGAGGTATTAATGGATCCTCAGATAGTACTATGTCCACCAATTTTCTGAGGAAGTACCAGAATGATTTCCAGAATGGTTGTAGCAGCTCACAATCCCATCAGCAATGGAGGAGTGTTCCTCTTTTACCACATACTCCCCAGCATCTGCAGTCACCTGAATTTTTGATCTTAGCCATTCTGACTGGTGTGAGGTGGAATCTCAGGGTTGCATTTCCCTGGTGATTAAGGATGTTGAACATTTCTTTTGGTGTTTCTCAGCCATTCGGTATTACTCAATTGAGAATTCTGTGTTTAACTCTGTCTGTACCCCATTTTTAATGGGGTTATTTGGTTTTCTGGAGTCTATTTTCTTAAATTCTTTATATATATTGGATATTAGTCCCCTATCTGATTTAGGATTGGTAAAGATCTTTTCCCAATCTGTTTGTTGACATTTGCCATTTGTTGTCTTACTGACATTATACTTTGCCTAACAGAAGCTTGGCAATTTTATGTGGTCTCATATGTCAATTCTTGATCTTACAGTACAAGCCATTTCTGTAGTTCAGGAAGTTTTCCCTTGTGCCAATATCTTCGAGACTCTTCTCTACTTTCTCCTCTATAAGATAATTGTCTCTGATTTTATGTGGAGTTCCTTGATCCACTTAGAATAGAGCTTTGTACAAAAATATAAGAATGGATAACTTCTCATTCTTCTACATGACAAGTGCCAGTTATACCAGTGCTTTGTTCAAAATGCTGTATTATTTCCACTGGAGGATTGTAGCTCCTTTGTCAAAGATTAAGTAACCATAGATGTGTGGGTCCATTTCTTTGTCTTCAATTCTATTCAACGAATCTACCTGTCTTTTGCTGTACCAGTACCATGCAGTTTTTAATCACAATTGCTCTGTAGTACAGCTTGAGGTCAGTCATGGTGATTCCACCAGAGGTTTGTTTATTGTTGAAAATAGTTTTTGCCACTGACACCATTGCATACACTAGCAAGATTTGCTGAAAGGACCCAGATATAGCTATCTCTTGTGAGACTATGCCAGGGCCTAGCAAACACAGAAGCGGATGCTCACTGTCAGCTGTTGGATGGATCACAGGGCTCCCAAAGGAGGAGCTAGAGAAAGTACCCAAGGAGCTAAAGGGATCTGCAACCCTATAGGTGGAACAACATTATGAACTAACCAGTACCCCAGAGCTCTTGACTCTAGCTGCATATGTATCGAAAGATGGCCTAGTCGGCCATCACTGGAAAGAGAGGCCCATTGGACACACAGATTTTATATGCTCCAGTACAGGGGAACACCAGGGCCAAAAAAAATGGGAATGGGTGGGTAGGGAAGTGGGGGTACAGTATGGGGGACTTTTGGGATAGCATTGGAAATGTAATTGAGGAAAATACGTAATAAAAATATTAAAAATTTTAAAAAAGAAAATATTTTTGCTATCCTCATTTTTTTGGTTGTTTGTTTGGTTGTTTTTGTTTTGTTTTGTTTTGTTTTGTTTTTGATATTCCAGATGAATTTTCAATTGCCCTTTCTAACTCTGAAGAATTGAGTTGGAACTTGATATGAATTGCATTGAATCTGTAAATTGCTTTTGACAAGATGGCCATTTTTAGTATATTAATCCTGCCAATTCATGAACATGGGAGATCTCCATCTTCAGAGATCATCTTTGATTTCCTTCTTCACATACTTGAACTTATTATACAGAACTTGACTTCCTTAAATAGTGTCACACAAAGTTATTTTATATTATTTGTGACTATTTTGAAGGGTGTTGTTTCCCTACTTTGTTTCTCAGCCTACTTATCTTTTATGTAGAAAAAGGATACTTGATTTGTTAGAGTTAATTTTACATCCAGCTACTTCAATGAAATTGTTTATAAGTTTTAGGAGTTCTCCGGCTGAATTTTGGGGGTCAATTATAAATGCCATCATATCATCTGCAAACAGTGATATTTTGACTTCCTCCTTTCCAAATTGTATCCCTTTAATATCCTTTTGTTGTCTGATTGCTCTGGCTAGGACTTCAAGTACTGTATTGAATAGATAGAGAGAGAGTGGAGAGTCTTGTCTAGTGACTGATTTTAGTGGGATTGCTTCAAGTTTCTCTCCATTTAGTTTGATGTTGACTACTGGTTTGCTGTATATTACTTTTATTGTGTTTAGGTATGGGCGTTGAATTCCTGATATTTTCAAGGCTTTTATCATTAATGTGTGTTGGATTTTGCCAAATGCTTTCTTAGCCTCTATGGAGGTGATCATGTCATTTTTGTCTTTGAGTTTGTTTACATAGCTGATTACATTGATGTATTTCTGTATATTGAACCATCCCTCCATAATTGGGATGAAACCTACTTGTTCATGATGGATGATCATTTTGATGTGTTCTTAGATTCTTCTTAGATTCTGTTTGTAAGAATTTTATTGAGTATTTTTGCATTATAGTCATATGGGAAATTGGTCTGATGTTCCCTTTCTTTGTTTTGTCTTTGTGTGGTTTAGATATCAGAGTAATTGTGGCTTCATAAAATGAATTGCATGGAGTACCTTCTGTTTCTATTTTGTGGACTAGTTTAAGGGGTATTGAAATTAGGTCCTCTTGGAGGTCTGATAGAAATCTGCACTAAATCCATCAGGTCCTGGGTTTTTTTCCTTTGGGAGACTATTACTGAGTGTTTCTATTTTTTTAGGGGATATGGGAATATTACATTGTTAATTTGATCCTCATTTAACTTTGGTATCTTGTATGTATCTAGAAAATTGTCCATTTTATCCAAGTTTTCCAGTTTTGTTCAGTATAAGCTTTTGTAGAAGCATCTGATGATTTTTTTTTATTTCTCAGATTCTGTTGTTATGTCTCCCATTTCATTTCTGACTTTCTCAATTAGGACACTGTCCTGTGAGATTCCACTGAGACATGTCTTCGCAGGTAAGAGCATGGACTACAGAAGCTAACAGCTTCTGAGACAGGAAGAAGCCACGGAGTTTCTGAGACAGACACGGTTTCAGACACCAGACATCTGGACAACTTCATGCCAGAGGAGAGGTGTTCGCCCTACCAGGGAGGGTTTTGCCAGAGCACCTCAGGGAGCCATCTTGGTTCCAAGATTCCTCCAAGACTAGTCTGTGCAGGTGAGAATGTGGACTACAGAAGCTAACAGCTTCGGGGACAGGCCCTGTTTCAGGCCTTCATCTTCTGCCAGCAGGCAGGTTCGAACTCCAGATATCTGTGCACCTTCCCTTCACGAGGAGACCTTGCATGCAGAGAGTGCTCTGACCACTGAAATTCAGGAGAGATCTAGTCTCCCAGGTCTGCTGATAGAGGCTAGCAGAATCACTAGAGGAATAAGCTATAACCTGAGACAACTATAACAACTAACTTCAAAGATTATCAGTTGGTAAAAGGCAAACGTAAGAACCTTACTAACAGAAACCAAGCCCAGTCACCATCATCAGAACCCAGCACTCCCAACTTGCACAGTCCTGGGGATCCCAAAACACCTGAAAAGCTAGACCTGGATTTAAAAGCGTATCCCATGATGATGGTAGAGTACATCTAGAAAGACTTTAATAACTCACTAAAGAAATACAGGAGAACACTGCTAAAGAGTTACAAATCCTTAAAGAAAAACAGGAAAACACAACCAAACAGGTGATGGATTTGAACAAAACCAAACTAGACCTAAAAAGGGAACTAGACATAATAAAGAAAACCCAAAGTGAGGCAACGCTGGAGATAGAAACCCTAGGAAAGAGATCTGGAACCATAGATGCAAGCATCAGTAACAGAATACAAGAGAAGGAAGAGAGAATCTCAGGTGCAAAAGATTCCATAGAGAACATCGGCACAACAATCAAAGAAATTACAAAATGCAAAAAGATCCTAACTCAAAACATCCAGGAAATCCAGGACACAATGAGAAGACCAAACCTACGGATAATAGGAGTAGATGAGAATGAAGATTTTCAATTTAAAGGGCCAGCAAATATCTTCAACAAAATTATAGAAGAGAACTTCACAAACCAAAAGAAACAGATGACCATGAAAATACAAGAAGCCTACAAAACTCCAAATAGACTGGACCAGAAAAGAAATTCCTCCCGACACATAATAATCAGAACAACAAATGCACTAAATAAAGATATAATCTTAAAAGCAGTAAGGGGAAAAGGTGAAGTAACATATAAAGGCAAGCCTATCAGAATTATACCAGAATTTTCACCAGAGACTATGAAAGCCAGAAGACCCTGGACAGATGTTATACGGACACTAAGAGAACACAAAAGCCACCCCAGACTACTATACCCAGCCAAACTTTCAATTACCATAGATGGATAAACCAAAGTATTCCACTAGAAAACCAAATTCACATATTCTTTCCACGAATCCAGCCCTTCAAAGAATAATAACAGAAAAAAAAAAATAAGGATGAAAGCCAAGCCCTAGAAAAGCAAGAAAGTAATCCTTCAACAAACCTAAAAGAAGACAGCCACAAGAAAAGAATGCCAACTCTAAAAAAAAAAAAATAATACGAAGCAACATTTACTTTTCTTTAATATCTCCTAATATCAATGCACTCAATTCCCCAATAAAAAGACATAGACTAACAGACTTATCCCGAGCTTTTGTACCCGCCGGCAAGAACACACTCAGGACAACCGGAATCTGCGGCAAAGCTTTTATTGCTTACTTATTAGGAGGGAAGACCCCAAACCGGGAAAATGGCGCTGCTTATATAGCTCACAGCGTGACGTTTCAGCACCTGATGTGGTGTGACAGCTCCTGATTCATTGCTCACCCATCAACCCATTACTAGCCGCGAGATGGGCAGTGACTAGGCGTGATTTCACTCTTGCACTTGCGCATAAGGCTTATTTACTAGTTAGGCACAGTGGAAGCCAGCACCATCTTATAATGGTGATTGCTCACAGCATGCACGCAATTGCTCAAGGCACAGCTCTCCGCACAGACTGACTAAACAAACAGGACCCAAAATTTTGCTGCTTACAGGAAACCCATCTCAGGGAAAAAGACAGAAACTACATCAGAATGAAAGGCTGGAAAACAAATTTGCAAGCAAATGGTCTGAAGAAACAAGCTGGAGTAGTCATTCTAATATCTAAAAATAACAACTTCCAACCCAAAGTTATCAAAAAAGACAAGGAGGAGCACTTCATACACATCAAAGATAAAATCTTACAAAAGGAACTATCAATTCTGAATATTTATGCTCCAAATGCAAAGGCAGCCACATTCATTAAAGAAACTTTAGTAAAGCTCAAAGCACACATTGCACCTCACACAATAATATTGAGAGACTTCAGCACACCACTTTCATCACTGGACAGATTGTGGAAACAGAAACTAAACAGGGACACAGTGAAACTAACAGAAGTTATGAAACAAATGGATTTAACTGATACCTACAGAACATTTTGTCCTAAAACAAAATGATATACCTTCTTCTTAGCACCTCATGGTACCTTCTCCAAAACTCACCACATAATTGGTCACAAAAAAGGCCTCAACAGTTACAAAAATATTGAAATGGCCCCATGCATCCTATCAGATCACCATGGACTAAGGCTGATCTGCAATAACAACATAAATAATGGAAAGTCAATATTCACGTGTAAACCTAACAACACTCTTCTCAATGATAACTTGGTCAAGGAAGGATTAAAGAAAGAAATTAAAGACTTTTTAGAGTTTAATGAAAATGAGCCACAACATACCCAAACTTATGGGACAAAATGAAAGCATTTCTAAAAGGAAAACTCATAGTGTTGAGTGCCTCCATAAAGAAACTAGAGTGAGCACACACTAGAGCTTAACAACACACCTAAAAGCTCTAGAACAAAAGAAAGCAAATTTACCCAAGAGGAGTAGATGGTAGGAAATAATCAAACTCAGGGGCGAAATCGACCAAGTGGAAACAAGAAGAACTACTCAAAGAATCAACCAAACCAGGAACTACTTCTTTGAGAAAAATAACAAGATAGATAAACCCTTAGCCAGACTCACTAGAGGGCACAGGGATAGCATCCTAATTAACAAAATCAGAAATGAAAAGGAAGACATAACAACAGATCCTGAAAAAACCCAAAACACCATCAGATCCTTCTACAAAAGGCTATACTCAACAAAACTGGAAAACCTGGACGAAATGGACAAATTTCTAGACAGATACCAGGTACCAAAGTTAAATCAGGATTAAATTAACGATCTAAACAGTCCCATATCCCCTAAAGAAATAGAAGCAGTCATTTACAAAAAAGCCAAAAAAAGTCCAGGACCAGATGGGTTAGTGCAGAGTTCTACCAGACCTTGAAAGGAGATCTAATTCCAGTTCTACACAAACTATTCCACAAAATAGAAATAGAAGGTACTCTACCCAACTCATTCTATGAAGCCACAATTACTCTGATACCTCAACCACAGAAATACCCAACAAAGATAGAGAATTTCAGACTAGTTTCCCTTATAAATATCAATGCAAAAATACTCAATAAAATCTCGCTACCTTCAAGGAACTTCACATAAAACCAGAGACACTGAAACTTATAGAGGAGAAAGTGGGGAAAAGCCTTGAAGATATGGGCACAGGGGAAAAATTCCTGAACAGAACAGCAATGGCTTGTGCTGTAAGATCGAGAATTGACAAATGGGACCTAATGAAACTCCAAAGTTTCTGCAAGGCAAAAGACACTGTCTATAAGACAAAAAGACCACCAACAGACTGGGAAAGGATCTTTACCTATCCTAAATCAGATAGGGGACTAATATCCAACATATATAAAGAACTCAAGAAGGTGGACCTCAGAAAATCAAATAACCCCCTTAAAAAATGGGGCTCAGAACTGAACAAAGAATTCTCACCTGAGGAATACCGAATGGCAGAGAAGCACCTGAAAAAATGTTCAACATCCTTAATCATCAGGGAAATGCAAATCAAAACAACCCTGAGATTCCACCTCACACCAGTCAGAATGGCTAAGATCAAAAATTCAGGTGACAGCAGATGCTGGCGAGGATGTGGAGAAAGAGGAACACTCCTCCATTGTTGGTGGGATTGCAGGCTTGTACAACCACTCTGGAAATCAGTCTGGCGGTTCCTCAGAAAATTGGACATAGTACTACCGGAGGATCCAGCAATACCTCTCCTGGGCATATATCCAGAAGAAGCCCCAACTGGTAAGAAGGACACATGCTCCACTATGTTCATAGCAGCCTTATTTATAATAGCCAGAAACTGGAAAGAACCCAGATGCCCCTCAACAGAGGAATGGATACAGAAAATGTGGTACATCTACACAATGGAGTACTACTCAGCTATTAAAAAGAATGAATTTATGAAATTCCTAGCCAAATGGATGGACCTGGAGAGCATCATCCTGAGTGAGGTAACACAATCACAAAGGAACTCACACAATATGTACTCACTGATAAGTGGATACTAGCCCAAAACCTAGGATACCCACGATATAAGATACAATTTCCTAAACACATGAAACTCAAGAAAAATGAAGACTGAAGTGTGGACACTATGCCCCTCCTTAGAAGTGGGAACAAAACACCCATGGAAGGAGTTACAGAAACAAAGTATGGAGCTGAGACGAAAGGATGGACCATGTAGAGACTGCCATATCCAGGGATCCACCCCATAATCAGCTTCCAAATGCTGACACCATTGCATACACTAGCAAGATTTTACTGAAAGGACCCAGATGTAGCTGTCTCTTGTGAGACTATGCCGGGGCCTAGCAAACACAGAAGTGGATGCTCACAGTCAGCTAATGGATGGATCACAGGGCTCCCAATGGAGGAGCTAGAGAAAGTACCCAAGGAGCTAAAGGGATCTTCAACCCTATAGGTGGAACAACATTATGAACTAACCAGTACCCCTGAGCTCTTGACTCTAGCTGCATATGTATCAAAAGATGGCCTAGTCGGCCATCACTGGAAAGAGAGGCCCATTGGACACGCAGACTTTGTGTGCCCCGGTACAGGGGAACGCCAGGGCCAAAGGGGGGGAGTGGGTGGGTAGGGGAGTGGGGGTGGGTGGGTAAGGGGGTCTTTTGGTATAGCATTGGAAATGTAAATGAGCTAAATACCTAATAAAAAATGGAAAAAAAAAAAAAAAGAAAATAATTGAATGATAAAATCTGTAGATTATCTACTGTAGAAATTCTATACAACCACAACTATAGGTTTAGGTCTATATTTAAAGATTGAATCGTGCTCACATTAATTTTGACCACTTTGCTTTGGTTGATATAGAACTAACATTTTGCCACTTGGAACTGAAATTAATTACTAAGATCCATGTAAAGTGAACTGATTAATAGACTTAAAATGTTTACTTGGCAAACACTATCATCATATGCTTCCCTCCCCAGGTACTATTTGTATGTTTATATTTTTAAATAAAGAAAACTGAATTTAAAAAAAAAAAAAAAAAAAAAAATCTCGCTACCTGAATCCAAGAACACATCAAAACAATCATCCATCCTGACCAAGTAGGTTTCATTTCAGGGATGCAGGAATGGTTTAATATATGGAAATCCATCAACGTAAACCATTATATGAACAAACTCAAAGACAAAAACCACATGATCATCTCCTTAGATGCTGAGAAAGCATTTGACAATGTCCAATACACATTCATGATAAAAGTCTGGGAAAGATCAGGAATTCGAGGACCACACATAAACCTGATAAAAGCAATCTACAGCAAACCAGTAGCCAAAATCAAATAAATGGTGAGAAGCTGGAAGTAATCCTACTAAAATCAGGGACTACAAAAGGCTGCCCACTTTCTCCCTACCTATTCAATATAGTACTTGAAGTCCTAGGCAGGGCAATTCGACAACAAAGGAGACCAAGGGGATACAAATTGCAAAGAAAGAAGTGAAAATATCACTTTTTGCAGAACATATGATAGTATATATAAGTCACCCTAAAAATTCAACCAGGGGACTCCTAAGCCTGATAAACAGCTTCAGTGAAGTAGCTGGATATAAAATTAATTCAAACAAGTCTATGGCCTTTCTCTACACAAAGGAAAAACAGGCTGAAAAAGAATTTAGAGGCACAATACACTTCACAATAGTCAAATAATATAAAATACCTTGGTGTGATGCTAACTAAGGAAATGAAAGATCTGTATGATAACAACTTCAAGTCTCTAAAGAAAGAAATTAAAGAAGTTCTCAGAAGATAGAAAGATCTCCCATGCTCATGGATTGGCAGGATCAACATAGTAAAAATGGCTATCTTGCCAAAAGCAATCTACAGATTCAATGCAATCCCCATCAAAATTCCAACTCATTTCTTCAACGAATTAGAAAGGGCAATCTGCAAATTCATCTGGAATAACAAATAAACTAAGATAGCAAAAACTCTTCTCAATGATAAAAAAAAAAAAACCCTCTGGTGGAATCACTATGCCTGACCTAACCTAAAGCTGTACTACAGAGCAATTGTGATAAAAACTGCATGACACTGGTATAGCGACAGACAAGTAGACCAAAGGAATAGAATTGAAGACCCAGAAATGAACCAACACACCTATGGTCACTTGATCTTTGACAAGGAAGCTAAAACCATCCAATGGAAAAAAGACAGCATTGTCAACAAATGGTGCTGGCACAACTGGCAGTTATATTGTGGAAGAATACGGATTGATCCATTCCTATCTCCTCGTACTGATATCAAATATAAGTGGATCAAGGAACTCCACATAAAACCAGACACACAGAAACTTATAGAGGAGAAAGTAGGGAAAAGCCTCGAAGATATGGGTACAGGGGGAAAATTCCTGAATAGAACAGCAATGGCTTGTGCTGTAAGATTGAGAATCGATAAATGGGACCTCATAAAATTGCAAAGCTTCTGCAAGGCAAAAGACACCGTCAATAAGACAAAAAGACCACCAACAGATTGGGAAAGGATCTTTACCTACCCCAAATCAGATAGGGGACTAATATCCAATAAATATATATATAAATAAAGAACTCAAGAAGGTAGACTCAATAAAATTAAATAACCCCATTAAAAAATGGGGATCAGAACTGAACAAAGATTTCTCACTCGAGGAATACCGAATGGCAGAGAAGCACCTGAAAACATGTTCAACATCCTTAAACTTCAAGGAAATGCAAATCAAAACAACCCTGAGATTCCACCTCACACCAGTCAGAATGGCTAAGATGAAAAATTCAGGTGACAACAGATGCTGGTGAGGATGTGGAGAAAGAGGAATGCTCCTCCATTGTTGGTGTGATTGCAAGCTTATACAACCACTCTGGAAATCAGTCTGGCAGTTCCTCAGAAAATTGGACATAGTACTACCGGAGGATCCAGCAATACCTCTCCTGGCCATATATCCAGAAGATGTCCCAACCGGTAAGAAGGACACATGCTCCACTATGTTCATAGCAGCCTTATTTCTAATAGTCAGAAGCTGGAAAGAACCAGGTTGCCCCTCAACAGAGGAATGGATACAGAAAATGTGGTATATTTACACACTGGAGTACTACTCAGCTATTAAAAAGAATGAATTTATGAAATTCCTAGGCAAATGGATGGACCTGGAGGGCATCATCCTGAGTGAGGTAACCCAATCACAAAGGAACTCTCACAATATGTACTCACTGATAAGTGGATATTAGCCCAGAAACTTAGGATACCCAAGATATAAGATAAAATTTGCTAAACACATTAAACTCAAGAAGAACAAATACCAAAGTGTGGACACTTTGCCTCTTCTTAGAAAAGGAAACAAAACACCCATGGAAGGAGTTACAGAGACATAATTTGGAAGTGTGACGAAAGGATGGACCATCTAGTGATTGCCATATCCAGAGATCCATCCCATGATCAGCTTCCAAACACTGACACCATTGAATACACTAGCAAGATTTTGCTGTCTCTTGTGAGACTATGCCAGGGCCTAGCAAACACAGAAGTGGATGCTCACAGTCAGCTATTGAATGGACCACAGGGTCCCCAATGGAGGAGCTAGAGAAAGCACCCAAGGAACTAAAGGGAACTGCAACCCTATAGGTGGAACAACAATATGAACTAACCAATACCCCGGAGCTCTTGTCTCTAGCTGCATATGTATCAAAAGATGGCCTAATAGGCCATCACTTGAAAGAGAGGCCCATTGGATTTGCAAACTTTATATGCCCCAGAACAGGGGAACGCCAGGGTCAAAAAGGTGGAGTGGGTGGGTAGGGGAGTGGGGAGGAGTGGGTATGGGGGAATTTTGGTATAGCGTTGGAAATGTAAATGAGCTAAATACCTAATGAAAATGGAAGAAAAAAAAAAGAAATTGAGGGACCCAATAGACCCACCAGCCCTGTGTACACCATCTTATTAGAATTACAAAACTTGTTGGAATAGGAAAAGTAAATTTTTTATCCAGCATATTCCGGTTCATTCTACTCTGCCAGGCCCTATGACTGAAAGGAATACCCTGGTAGATGCAAGTACTCATATGGAATTCATTTTTCATTTTACTCCATTAGAGCTTGCAAAAGGTTTTCATCAATTGTATAATGTCTCCACTGCAACATTGCAGCAAAAATTTAATATTTTCAGGGCCTCAGCCCGAACTGTTGTATTGCAATGCCCACAATTCGTGCACTTTCATCACCCTCCCCATGTTGGGATTAACCCTCGTGGATTGATACCTCTAAAAATACGGCAAATGGATGTTACACGTGTTCCAGCCTTTGGAAATTTTAAATATGTCCATGTTTCTATTGACACCTGTTCAGGTATCATGTATGCCTCCCCTATGTCTGGTGAAAAAACCTGCAATGTTATTAGCCATTGCATAGACGCATGGGCAGCTTGGGGAAAACCATCTAATTTAAAAACTGATAATGGACCTGCATATAAATCAACATCCTTCCAAGTCTTCTGCGAAACTATGGAAGTTAGTCATACCACAGCCCTTCCCTATAACCCACAAGGCCAAGATATTGTGGAAAGAGCACATAGCACCTTGAAAGAACTGTTACAAAAACAAAAGGAGGGAATTGCCTATGGACGAGCACCCAAAGAACAATTATCTTTAGCTTTATTTACCTTAATTTTTTTAATTTTCTTTTTATTTCCCAATTCTTTTTTTTCCATTTTTATTAGGTATTTAGCTCATTTACATTTCCAATGCTATACCAAAAGTTACCCATACCCACCCACCCCCACTCCGCTACCCACCCACTCCCCCATTTTGGCCCTGGCGTTCCCCTGTACTGGGACATACAAAGTTTGCGTTTCCAATGGACCTCTCTTTCCAGTGATGGCCGACTAGGCCATCTTCTGATACATATGCAGCTAGAGTCAAGAGCTCCGGGGTACTGGTTAGTTTATAATGTTGTTCCACCTATAGGGTTGCAGATCCCTTTAGCTCCTTGGGTTCTTTCTCTAGCTCCTCCATTGGGAGCCCTGTGATCCATCCATTAGCTGGCTGTGAGCATCCACTTCTGTGTTTGCTAGGCCCCGGCATAGTCTCACAAGATATAGCTACATCTGGGTCCTGTCGATAAAATCTCGCTAGGGTATGCAATGGTGTCAGTGTTTGGATGCTGATTATGGGGTGGATCCCTGGATATGGCAGTCTCTACATGGTCCATCCTTTCATCTCAGCTCCAAAATTTGTCTCTGTAACTCCTTCCATGGGTGTTTTGTTCCCAATTCTAAGGAGGGGCATAGTATCCACACTTCAGTCTTCATTCTTCTTGAGTTTCATGTGTTTAGCAAATTGTACCTTATATCTTGGGAATCCTAGGTTTGGGGCTAATATCCACTTATCAGTGAGTACATATTGTGTGAGTTCCTTTGTGAATGTGTTACCTCACTCAGGATGATGCCCTCCAGGTCCATCCATTTGCCTAGGAATTTCATAAATTCATTCTTTTTAATAGCTGAGTAGTACTCCATTGTGTAGATGTACCATATTTTATGTATCCATTCCTCTGTTGAGGGGCATCTGGGTTCTTTCCAGCTTCTGGCTATTATAAATAAGGCTGCTATGAACATAGTGGAGCATGTGCCCTTCTTACCAGTTGGGGCATCTTCTGGATATATGGCCAGGAGAGGTATTGCTGGATCCTCCGGTAGTACTATGTCCAATTTTCTGAGGAACCGCCAGACTGATTTCCAGAGTGTTTGTACAAGCCTGCAATCCCACCAACAATGGAGGAGTGTTCCTCTTTCTCCACATCCACGCCAGCATCTGCTGTCACCTGAATTTTTGATCTTAGCCATTCTGACTGGTGTGAGGTGGAATCTCAGGGTTGTTTTGATTTGCATTTCCCTGATGATTAAGGATGTTGAACATTTTTTTCAGGTGCTTCTCTGCCATTCGGTATTCCTCAGATGAGAATTCTTTGTTCAGTTCTCAGCCCCATTTTTTAATGGGGTTGTTCGATTTTCTGAAGTCCACCTTCTTGAGTTCCTTATATATGTTGGATATTAGTCCCCTATCTGATTTAGGATAGGTAAAGATCCTTTCCCAATCTGTTGGTGGTCTTTTTGTCTTATTGACGGTGTCTTTTGCCTTGCAGAAACTTTGGAGTTTCATTAGGTTCCATTGTCAATTCTCGATCTTACAGCACATGCCATTGCTGTTCTGTTCAGGAATTTTTCCCCTGTGCCCATATCTTCAAGGTTTTTCCCCACTTTCTCCTCTATAAGTTTCGGTGTCTCTGGTTTTATGTGAAGTTCCTTGATCCACTTAGATTTGACCTTAGTACAAGGAGATAAGTATGCATCGATTCGCATTCTTCTACATGGTAACAACCAGTTGTGCCAGCACCAAATGTTGAAAATGCTGTCTTTCTTCCACTGGATGGTTTTAGCTCCCTTGTCGAAGATCAAGTGACCATAGGTGTGTGGGTTCATTTCTGGGTCTTCAATTCTATTCCATTGGTCTACTTGTCTGTCTCTATACCAGTACCATGCAGTTTTTATCACAATTGCTCAGTAGTAAAGCGTTAGGTCAGGCATGGTGATTCCACCAGAGGTTTTTTATCCTTGAGAAGACTTTTTGCTATCCTAGGTTTTTTGTTATTTCAGATGAATTTGCAAATTGCTCCTTCTAATTCGTTGAAGAATTGAGTTGGAATTTTGATGGGGATTGCATTGAATCTGTAGATTGCTTTTAGCAAGATAGCCATTTTTACAATATTGATCCTGCCAATCCATGAGCATGGGAGATCTTTCCATCTTCTGAGATCTTCTTTTATTTCTTTCTTCAGAGATTTGAAGTTTTTATCATACAGATATTTCACCTCCTTAGTTAGAGTCACGCCAAGATATTTTATACTATTTGTGACTATTGAGAAGGGTGTTGTTTCCCTAAATTCTTTCTCAGCCTGTTTATTCTTTGTATAGAAAAAGGTCATTGACTTGTTTGAGTTTATTTTATATCCAGCTACTTCACCGAAGCTGTTTATCAGGTTTAGGAGTTCTCTGGTAGAATTTTTAGGGTCACTTATATATACTATCATATCATCTGCAAAAAGTGATATTTTGACTTCCTCTTTTCCAATTTGTATCCCCTTGATCTCCTTTTGTTGTCGAATTGCTCTGGCTAATACTTCAAGTACTATGTTGAAAAGGTTGGGAGAAAGTGGGCAGCCTTGTCTAGTCCCTGATTTTAGTGGGATTGCTTCCAGCTTCTCTCCATTTACTTTGATGTTGGCTACTGGCTTGCTGTAGATTGCTTTTATCATGTTTAGGTATGGGCCTTGAATTCCTGATCTTTCCAAAACTTTTATCATGAATGGGTGTTGAATCTTGTCAAATGCTTTTTCTGCATCTAACGAGATGATCATGTGGTTTTTGTCTTTGAGTTTGTTTATATAATGGATTACATTGATGGATTTTCGTATATTAAACCATCCCTGCATTCCTGGAATAAAACCTACTTGGTCAGGATGGATGATTGCTTTAATATGTTCTTGGATTCGGTTAGCAAGAATTTTATTGAGGATTTTTGCATCGATATTCATAAGAGAAATTGGTCTGAAGTTCTCTATCTTTGTTGAGTCTTTCTTTGGTTTAGGTATCAGAGTAATAGTGGCTTCATAAAATGAGTTGGGTAAAGTACCTTCTACTTCTATTTTGTGAAATAGTTTCTACAGAACTGGAATTAGATCTTCTTTGAAGGTCTGATAGAACTCTGCACTAAACCCGTCTGGTCTTGGGCTTTTTTTAGCTGGGAGACTATTAATAACTGCTTCTATTTCTTTAGGTGATATGGGACTGTTTAGATGGTCAACCTGATCCTGACTCAACTTTGGTACCTGGTATCTGTCCAGAAATTTGTCCATTTCGTCCAGGTTTTCCAGTTTTTTTGAGTATAACCTTTTGTAGAAGGATCTGATAGTGTTTTGGATTTCTTCAGGATCTGTTGTTATGTCTCCCTTTTCATTTCTGATTTTGTTAATTAGTATTTTGTCCCTGTGCCCTTTAGTGAGTCTAGCTAAGGGTTTATCTATCTTGTTGATTTTCTCAAAGAACCAACTCCTCGTTTGGTTAATTCTTTGAATAGTTCTTCTTGTTTCCACTTGGTTGATTTCACACCTGAGTTTGATTATTTCCTGCCGTATACTCCTCTTGGGTGAATTTGCTTCCTTTTTTTCTAGAGCTTTTAGATGTGTTGTCAAGCTGCTAGTATGTGCTCTCTCCCATTTCTTCTTGGAGGCACTCAGAGCTATGAGTTTCCCTCTTAGAAATGCTTTCATTGTGTCCCATAGGTTTGGGTACGTTGTGGCTTCATTTTCATTAAACTCTAAAAAGTCTTTAATTTCTTTCTTTATTCCTTCCTTGACCAAGGTATCATTGAGAAGAGTGTTATTCAGTTTCCACGTGAATGTTGGCTTTCCATTATTTATGTTGTTATTGAAGATCAGTCTTAGCCCATGGTGGTCTGATAGGATACATGGGACAATTTCAATATTTTGGTATCTGTTGAGGCCTGTTTTGTGACCAATTATATGGTCAATTTTGGAGAAGGTCCCGTGAGGTGCTGAGAAGAAGGTATATCCTTTTGTTTTAGGATAAAATGTTCTGTAGATATCTGTCAGGTCTATTTGTTTCATAACTTCTGTTAGTTTCACTGTGTCCCTGTTTAGTTTCTGTTTCCACGATCTGTCCATTGATGAAAGTGGTGTGTTGAAGTCTCCCACTATTATTGTGTGAGGTGCAATGTATGCTTTGAGCTTTACTAAAGTGTCTTTAATGAATGTGGCTGCCCTTGCATTTGGAGTGTAGATATTCAGAATTGAGAGTTCCTCTTGGAGGATTTTACCTTTGATGAGTATGAAGTGTCCCTCCTTGTCTTTTTTGATAACTTTGGGTTGGAAGTCGATTTTATCCGATATTAGAATGACTACTCCAGCTTGTTTCTTCAGACCATTTGCTTGGAAAATTCTTTTCCAGCCTTTCACTCTGAGGTAGTGACTGTCTTTTTCCCTGAGATGGGTTTCCTGTAAGCAGCAGAATGTGGGTCCTGTTTGTGTAGCCAGTCTGTTAGTCTATGTCTTTTTATTGGGGAATTGAGTCCATTGATATTAAGAGATATTAAGGAAAAGTAATTGTTGCTTCCTTTTATTTTTGTTGTTTGAGTTGGCATTCTGTTCTTGTGGCAGTCTTCTTTTTGGTTTGTTGAGGGATTACTTTCTTGCTTGTTCTAGGGCTTGATTTCCGTCCTTGTATTGCTTCTTTTCTGTTATTATCCTTTGAAGGGCTGGATTCGTGGAAAGATATTGTGTGAATTTGGATTTGTCGTGGAATACTTTGGTTTCTCCATCTATGGTAATTGAGAGTTTGGCTGGGTATAGTAGCCTGGGCTGGAATTTGTGTTCTCTTAGTGTCTGTATAACATCTGTCCAGGCTCTTCTGGCTTTCATAGTCTCTGGTGAAAAATCTGGTGTAATTCTGAAATTCTGATAGGCTTGTTTTTATATGTTACTTGACCTTTTTCCCTTACTGCTTTTAGTATTCTGTCTTTATTTAGTGCACTTGTTGTTCTGATTATTATGTGTCGGGAGGAATTTCTTTTCTGGTCCAGTCTATTTGGAGTTCTGTAGGCTTCTTGTATGTTCATGGGTATCTCTTTCTTTAGATTTGGGAAGTTTTCTTCAATAATCTTGTTGAAGATGTTTGCTGGTCCTTTGAGTTGAAAATCTTCATTCTCATCCACTCCTATTATCCGTAGGTTCGGTCTTCTCATTGTGTCCTGGATTTCCTGGATGTTTTGAGTTAGGATCTTTTTGCATTTTCCATTTTCTTTGATTGTTGTGCCGATGTTCTCTATGGAATCTTCTGCACCTGAGATTCTCTCTTCCATATCTTGTATTCTGTTGCTGATGCTTGCATCTATGGTTCCAGATTTCTTTCCTAGTGTTTCTATCTCCACTGTTGCCTCACTTTGGATTTTCTTTATTGTGTCTACTCCCCGTTTTAGGTCTTGGATGGTTTTATTCAATTCCATCACCTGTTTGGTTGTGTTTTCCTGCAATTCTTTAAGGGATTTTTGTGTTTCCTCTTTAATGTCTTCTACCTGTTTGGTTATGTTTTCCTGTAATTCTTTAAGGGATTTTTGTGTTTCCTCTTTAATGGTAGACAGGATTTTTGAGGTTTCTGAGATGAGACCAATTCTCCGTTTTGTGTGCTAATATATTAGAGTTAATATTGCTCAAAAACTGCTGATACTCGTGGATTGCTCATTCTTTCCCTACTTTGGATTTTTGTCAACTTCCTATCATTCACTCAGAAAATAATTATTTTTGGAGTTGTGCTTCTTATAACATATTTAGGAAGTACTACTTGACCATAAATGAGAGTTAGATACCCCTAATATGTGTCCATGTGTCACACTGCATGGACATATAGGCATCATTTATCAGAGTATACTTTAATATCTTATATGGAGAAACAGTAAGTAAATAGCAAGTTTAATATAGAGAAATTTATTATTTTTACCTTTGTGCCTGATATATAGTAGGACTTTTGTAAAAAAAAAAAAATTGCATTTATATTCCTAACATTCAACTGGTATACTTTTTAAAGAAGGCTAAAGGCAAAAACAAACCTAGTTTTATTATCAGGATTAATTTTCAAGTTTTATATCCTAACTCTTTCTTTATTTTGCACATTTAAAACATCATTGCATGACCTACTCCAGGCAATGTAGGAATGGGGAATTATCTTTTGACATCATTCTTTCTCCAGACATTCTGAGCTCTTATTCTGAGGTTTCTCTACCTGAATCATCACAAAGTTTTTATCAGGTCGTCTTAAGTGGTGCTTTATGCTTAAGTTTTACTTCCCTATTGGACTTTTTCCCTTCAAGGTCACATTATAGTAGAGTGGTGCTCTAAAGAATGGTGATCTTGAGTTTTGTTACAAACTTCTATGTTAATTGTCAGCAAATGAACACATTAAGATTCATGTTTAAATAAGAAAGTTATAAAAATTAGTATTTTATAGCTCTATTCATGATGTAAAATTAGGTTAACAATTTTCAATAAGCATAACAATAGTCTGAATATAATACTATAAACTAACATGTTTATAAGAGCATATAAACTGATTATCGTTTGGCTCTTAAAAAACATTGATGCCTTTTGTTTTGTTTTTTGGTTTTTGTTTTGGGTTTTTGTTTTGTTTTGATTTTTTTTTTTTTTTTGAGACAGGGTTTCATTGTATAGTCCTGGCTGACCTGGAATTCACTCTGTAGATCATGCTGGCCATAAAATATGAAATCTGCCTGCCTCTTCTTCCCAAATGCCTCAGTTAAAGGCATGAACCATCACTGCCCAGCTGCCTTTAGCTTAATACAAGTATGACAAGTAAAGCTTTACTAATTAAAACTGCTTTTATATTACAGTTGTTTATTATATTATTAGGGTTGAAGATTGAAATATACTCCCATTTTATGGTGATTTTGTATTTGTGGATTTTTTCAATTTTATAAATTGGAGATTTCACTTATTTACATTTCAAATTTTGTCCCCTTTCACTATTTCCCTTCTGCAAATCCACTATGCCATCCCCCCTTACCCTGCTTCTATGAGGGTGCTCCCCTACCCACATACCCACTCTTGCTTCAGCACCCAAGCATTCATCTACACTGGGTAATCAAGCCTTCAGAGGACCAAGGGACTCCCCTCCCATTGATGACAGATAGGGAGCTTTAACTACTTCAGTCCGTCCCCTAACACCTTCATTGCAGTCCCTGTGTTCAGTCCAATGGTTGACTGTGAACATCCACATCTGTATTGGTCAGGATCTGGCAGAGCCTCCTAGGAGACAGCTGTATCAGTCTCCTGTCCACAAGCACTGCTTGCCATCCACAATAGTGTCTGGGTTTGGTATCTGCATTTGTGATGGATCTTCAGGTGGGGTAGGCTGTGTGTGGCCTTTAATTCAGTCTCTGATCTTCTCTTTGTCCCATTATTTCCAATAGATACGAACAATTCTGAGTTAAAATTTTGTAGATGTGTGGGTGGTCCTATCCCTCAACTGGGAGCCATGCCTAACCTCTGGCTATTGTCTCGACAGATTCTCCTTCCCGATTCTGGGATATTTCAGCTAATATCATCGCTGTACATCCTGGGATGCTCTTGATTTCCTGGCATCTGGGACTTTCTGGTTGCTACAAACAGTTCCCCATCCCTAGTTGCTACACACCTCTGTTCAATTTCCTGACCTCTGTACAGATCTTCCACATTCTCTCATACCTGATTCTTCTCTTATTTTTCCCCTCACACTATTCTCTTCCTCCAGGGAGAATTTATTCCAGGAATGCAAGTATAGTTCAATATCTGTAGATCCATTAAGAGTAGTACACCACAAAATGTGGAATTACATTATTTTACAAAAACCTTCAGAAATGACTCTTAACGAAGTCTAACATTCATTTAGAGATAAAGAAACAAAATAGTGATAGAACAGAAGGAACACTTATTGATATAAGAACACTTTCTTTCACAAAACTATTGACAATACTATAATACATGAAGAGAAAGTTATTATCCATGAAAATCAGAAATAATATCAGGTTGTTTTTGTGATTCATGTTTTATCCAAGCACTTTAGAGGCAGAGATCTGGAAATCTCTGTCTGTTTCTTGACAGTCTGCCCTATATTGTGAGTACGAACCAGCCATGTGTGATATGAAACACTACCTTAAAATAAATTAACATAAAGTACAAACGTATGCCCACATTCCTTACTCTAACTCAAAATAGTCTTTCAAATATTACAAAGGGTTAACATACATTTAAAGAAAATGATGGGAGAAAAGAGAAAATGTGCCTTCATCTTCATTGGTAATGTTAATGTACTTCATGGTAAGATCCTGTTTCAACAAAACCAAAGATATAGAAAGAATGCTTCAAATCTTCAATTAAACTTAATCTAATTTTTATCTGGATTTTTCCAGCATTTGAAGCCACTGTAGAGCATTTTGACATCATGGAACACTGCATATTCAAAGTCATTACACATTAACATTTCATTTCCAACCATATTAAACCAGTGTCTGCATAGTCCACTGTTTTTTATATACAGTTTCTCATGCTTTGCAATAGTAATTTATTTGATGCCATATTTGTTATCTGTGACTTAAGGACATGTTTTTCCTGTTTCAAATTTTTTCAAATACTAACTTGCTTCTCTGCTGCTTTAATCAAACTTTGATAATAAGCATAGTGAGAAGGAAGGTTTGATTTGAGATATGGCTTATAGTCCTAGAAAGACAAGTGTGGATATCTGGAAACGGGAACTAAATAATAGATCTTAAAAGAAGACTACTTACTGGCCCAACTGCCCACAGTGAGATGGGCACTCCTATATCAGTTACCAATTAAGAAAATGCTTCAAAGATATGAGGACAGGCTAGTGTTGGCTGAGAGAATATCTCAGTTGAGTTCCCTCTGTCTGTTCAGAGCACTTTGTACTAAAATGAACATAATTAACTAAAAAAAAAAACAGGTTGCTACTTCTGTAGTTTTTACACACAGCTCAAAAATCAGCTGTTTTTCCTGAATTACTAGACACTCAGAAACTATACAACATTTCTTCAATGCATTTCCAATATTCATATCTGGCCATTAAATAATGGACATAGGGAAATGTCAATCAGATAGTGTGCAAAAAAGGAGCTTATTGAAATCTTAAAGTACTAATATAAAACATAAAAGAAATATATAAGACTCATTATCAGTATATGTCTAATTTTTTCTCAGATGCCATCCTCTGTGTGCAGTGCGGAATGTAGTCCTGGATTCAGAAGATTGTGGAAGGTGGGAATGGCAGCCTGCTGTTTTGTTTGCAGCCCCTGCCCTGAAAATGAAATTTCAAATGAGACAAGTGAGTTTTTGCTGCTCTGATAAATACTACAAATATGGATTTCTTTTGGACCACACTGGGATGATGAAGTCAACTCAAAGGAAACTGCAGATATAAAATATATTAGTTATCAAATTTACTAGTTGTAGATATAAAAATCCTTAACAAAATCTTGCAAAAACAAACAAACATATCTTGTGGCTTAACCCTCATATTGACTTATTGCAAATTCATGGAAGATTATATCTCACAAAGAAATACTTTAGAAAATATAATTGCAATTTGCAGGAATTCTGCACAAGAATTTCCAAATAAATAATCTATTGTAAAACTACATTTACATTAGATTTTAGTCACAATAGGAGCCCATGAAGAACTGAATATAATATCTAATCTACTGGATTAGCTTATGAGACTGCTAGGGGCAAAGTCTATTTTCTCTGTAAGATTAATATAGAAGACAAAAAATTGCAAATATATGAGAAAATGCTAACTATGCACTATTAAGAGGACCATGAAGGATCTTTTAGCACAAAGTATCTACAGAGATAATGTTTTCCTTCAGTGCTAAAATTAGTGCATCTCATGAACAATAACCAGAACTTTTGATTAATTATTGCCAGATGAGGAAACTTCTTAGGGCTTATTTCATTAACATTTCCTGCTATTCAAACATAAGCATTATATTTCCTCTCTATTCAAACTTCTGCACATGACTTGTTACAGGAATCACTTAAATTCAATAATGCAAGTGCTACTTTGGCATGAACACACACATATCAATATTTACACATACACACAGCCGATCTGTTTAATTTAGTGTAGTTTCTATGTCAAGGAGTTTGAGCTTGTGAATTCTTGAGTAGCTATTATACTTGTCCTAGTAGAGGGCAGAGTTTCAATGTGTCACAGGGAATAAATTTATAAAATAGTCAGTGATCTCAGAAAACAGTGAGTGTAGGGTTTTGAAGTTCTAAAATAGACCCGACCACATTGTGGTTTATGAATGTATCTTCTCTGAATTAAATAATCTACTTGATATCAAAATAGAAACAAAAATGGCTTAGGAAATTTTTGCTTTCTGATAACATTATTTTTTATTTTTTACATTCCATATTCTATTCCCCACGCTCCCATACCCCATCCAATATGTCACATTCCACACCTCTTCCCCACCCCAACTGTCTTCATGTTGATCCCCCTATCCTCCAACCCACCTGACCTCTAAACTCCCTGTGACCTCCAGGCTTTTGAGTATTAGGTGCATCATTTCAGTATGATCACAGACATGGAAGTCCTCTACTGTATATGAATTGAGGGACCCATATCAGCTGGTGTATGCTGTTTGTTTGATGCTCCTGTGTCTGAGAGATCTCTGCAGTCCAGATTGAGAGAGCTGGTCTTTCTGCAAAATCGCCTTTCCCCTCAGCTACTTTCAGCCTTCCCTAATCCAGGGGTTAGTTGCTTCTCTCCATTACTTGGTTGCAAATAACTGTATTTAGGAGGGCAGTCATGATAGATCATTTTTGTGAGTGCTCCATAGCCTCAGTAAAATGTTAGGCCATAGGACCTCCTCTTGACCTAGATCCCACTTTGGTCCTGTCATTGGACCTTCTTTTCCTGAGGCTCCTCTCCATTTCATCCTTGCATTCAGACAAGAATAAATATGGGTCAGAGATGTGACTATGGGATGGGAATCCCATCACTCACTTGATGTCCTGTCTTACCGCTGGAGGTGGGCTCTGTACATTCCCTCTATCTACTGTAGTACATTTCATCTAGGGTCTCTGACCTCCCAAGTCTCTGGTGCATTTTGGTGGGTCCACCCACCCTCCTATTACCTGAGGTTACCTGTTTATATTCTTTATGCTGGTCCTCAGGGCTTGGTTCCCCTGTCACGCCCCCACTCCACAAACCCTTTTCTAATAACATCATAAATGATACAAAATGTTAACTAGACAAAGAAAAAATTGCTTGGTTTTATTTCCTTTAAATCTTTATGGACATTATGGATTGAAAGCAATGCTCAGCAGCAATATCCTTCACATTACATTCTCAGCATCAAAGACAGCATTGCAAAGCTTCTCTCATTACCCTTACTTGAAATACCTTGTCAATAAAATTTCTAAATCAGACCTAACTAAGCTTTCCTTTGAAAATCAGATATGGATCAATGTGTGAATTGTCCAGAACACCAATATGCCAATACAGAACAGAACAAATGTATTCAGAAAGGTGTCACCTTCCTAAGCTATGAAGACCCTTTGGGGATGGCACTTGCCTTAATGGCCTTCTGTTTCTCTGCATTCACAGCTGTGGTACTTTGTGTCTTTGTGAAGCATCATGACACTCCTATTGTGAAGGCCAATAACAGAATCCTCAGCTACATATTATTGATATCACTCATGTCCTGTTTTTTGTGCTCATTTTTCTTCATTGGTCATCCTAACAGAGCCACCTGTGTCTTACAACAAATCACATTTGGAATTGTATTCACTGTGGCTGTTTCCACAGTTCTGGCCAAAACAGTCACTGTGGTTCTCGCTTTCAAAGTCACAGACCCAGGGAGAAGATTGAGAAACTTCCTGGTATCAGGAACACCCAACTACATTATTCCCATATGTTCCCTACTCCAGTGTATTCTATGTGCAATCTGGCTAGCAGTGTCTCCTCCCTTTGTTGATATTGATGAACATACTCTCCATGGCCATATCATCATTGTGTGCAACAAGGGCTCAGTTACTGCATTCTACTGTGTCCTTGAATACTTGGCCTGCCTGGCACTGGGAAGCTTCACTTTGGCTTTCTTAGCCAAGAATCTGCCTGACACATTCAATGAAGCCAAGTTCTTGACCTTCAGCATGCTAGTGTTCTTCAGTGTCTGGGTCACCTTCCTCTCTGTCTACCATAGCACCAAGGGCAAGGTCATGGTTGCTGTGGAGATCTTCTCCATCTTGGCATCCAGTGCAGGAATGCTTGGATGTATTTTTGCACCCAAGAATTGTATCATTTTAATGAGACCAGAGAGAAATTCTACCCAAAAGATCAAAGAGAGAAATTCTACCCAAAAGATCAAAGAAAAATCATATTTCTGAACGTATAATTCAGGAATTGTGTCAAATGTAAAATTGGTACATACCCACAAAATATTGGGTTATAGTGAATGTGCCTAGTTTTAGAATCACTCTCACTGGTTGCTCTAGTGATATCATGAAGTATCATATGTACTGAACTTCTGTATAGAGTCCACAAATCTTGCACTCATTCACTTGCTTCATTTCCTCTTACAGAACTAAACTCTCTAATTATTACAATTTTATTCATCATTTTGCTTTCATGGAGATTTCCCCATGGTAACTTCCAAAAAAAAGTTTGATAAGGCAGTTGAACTCATCACTTTGTGTAGAAAAATGAGATCCAAGACACACAGGGTTACACATGGAAACCATCTACCAAATCATATAATCAATTAGAAACACAGACTAACTAAATAATCAGCAAAGATGAAATCAGAATATATTTTCTGATTTCCAGTAGGAGCACACACATAACAACATACTGCCTATTTTTTCAGCTGTTCTTCAAGCTATTGGCCAATAGTCTAAGGAGGAAATGTTCCTTTTCTTCTGTCAAATACAAATATATTATATCCAACACTGGACATCAGCCAGGGGCCCCTGTGGATGAATTGGGAATAGTTGCAAGAAGCAGAGGAGGAGGACAACCCATAGAAACACCAGCAGTCTCATCAAACCTGGACAAGCAAGATCTCTCAGACATTGAGCCTCTAACCAGAGAACATACACTAGCTGATGTGAAGCCCCCAACAAATATGCAGCATAAGACTGCCTGGTCTAGCATCAGTGGGAGAGACACACCTAACCCCAGTGAGACTTAAGTCCCCAGGGATTGGGAAGGGCTTGGCGTTGGGGAGTTAGAGATATCATCTTGGAGATGGGGGAGGAGTTGTTAGATGAGGAAGTGTCAGGGGGCAAACCAGGAGGGGGATAACCACTAGACTGTAAAAAAATATTGAGTAATAATAAATAAAAAATGAAATGAAATAAGCTTGTAGCTATGTCAACATGCTATTCATATTGTAGTTATGGAAGGGATAGGGAAAACTACTGACATTTGCATGAACCTAATTTCTTTCAGAGATTTCCCTCTGTGTGCAGTTCTGATTGAGGTCCTGGACTCAGAAAATTCTGGAAAACAGAATGAGAGCCAGATGCTTTAATTATGCTGCTTTCTAGAAAACAACATTTTCAAAAGGACAATTGAGTGTTTGCAGCTACACTAAATATTTCACATTTATCAATTCTCTTCCCATAAAGGGAACCAAAAGGGTCTAAAATGCATTACCAAAAACAGCCACTTCCCTCAGTCAGTCTTCATGGAAATATGATCATTAGCACTGTCCCTTTAAGGAACACATTCTTCATTAACATCCACATTTTACTTATTGAAAATTCGTGGAAGATGGCATTGTTTCAAAGAAAGATTTGATATTCACACTACAGTTTAATGGAATTCTTCACGAATTTATTCTTTTTTAATTTTTTATTTTTTTAATTAGATATTTTCTTTATTTGCATTTCAAATGCTATCCCAAAAGTCCCCTGTCCCCTCCCCCACCCTGCTCCCCAACCCATCCACTCCTGCTTCCTGACCCTGGCATTTTCCTCTACTAGGGAATATAATCTTCATAAGACCAAGAGCTTCTCCTCCCAATGATGGTTGAGTAGCCCATCTTCTGCTAAATATGCAGCTAAAGACATGAGCTCTGCAGGTACTGGTTAGTTCATACAGTTGTTCCTCCTATAGAGTTGCAGACCCATTTAGTTCCTTGGGTACATTCTCTAGCTCCTCCATTGGGAGCCCTATGTTCCATCCAATAGATGACACTGAGCATCCACTTCTGGATTTGCCAGGCACTGGTAGAGCCTCACAAGAGACAACTATATCAGGGTCCTGTCAGAAACTGTTGCTAGCATAGGCAATAGTGTCTTATTAAAATTTACTATCTTATATGATATACATAAATATTTAATATAAAAATTATATAAATATATACTTCTATAATTATATAATTATAATATATAATATATAAAATTATAATATACAAATAATATAAAATATATATTAATGTATAAAGTCATATATACAATATATATATATACTAAAGTCTTATATACTATATATACACATTTAATATAAAAATAATATGAATATATAATTACATAATATATAATATGTACCCTATTTAAAGTATGATATAGAAATAATATAAATATATAATATTAATATATAGTGTAAAATATATAAATATATGTTTATATATATAATAAATAGTGTCTTATAAAACCATAAAAAAACACTAAAACTTGTAGTGGAGAATGTGGGGAAAAACCTCGAAGATATGGGTCCAGGGGAAAAATTCCTGAACAGAACAGCGGTGGCTTATGCTGTAACATCAAGAATTGACAAATGAGACCTCATAAAACTGCAAAGCTTCTGTTAGGCAAAGTATGTTAGTAAGACAAAACAGCAACAAACAGATTGGGTGTCAGAGACCATCCCGTGAGAAAGTGAGCCCTTCACAATCTCCCTAACAGGCCAAATGGCCTTGTACTAAGAGCTGGAAGTGACTTAAGACTTCTTTCATGATTTGGACACCTCCATTTCTAAAATTCACATGACTTGATATCTAAAATTTGGGGATAATTTTTGATACATGACATATAGAATGTGATGAATGCTGTATTTGGTATTAATAAACACATCCAGTTTATTTCACTGCATTGTAATGGGTGGAAATATTATTGCACATTTATTCAAATTGTGTTGTAAACTACAAAACCAATATTACCCTAAAGATTTTTGTTTACCTTTGGCTACATATAAATGAGAGACTGATAGATTTAGCCTGTAATCATTTGTAATGAAATCAATGTCTTTAAAGGACATTTGTGGCCAGTATGATTGATAAGGTGTTAAATCCCTTAACATTAAATATGATGAACTGAGTCCTTCCTCAGGTTATTATACAACTGTTATAAAATTATTACATTTTTATTAGATATTTTCTTTATTTACATTTCAAATATTATCCCTATCCTAGCTTACACTCCAAAAATTCCCTATACACTCCTATCTCCCCCTGCTTCCCATCCCACCCATCCATACTTCCTGGCCCAGGCATTCCCCTACACTGGGGCAAAGAACCTTCCCAGGACCATGAGACTCTCCTCCCATGGATGACTGAACAGGACATCCTCTGCTACATATGCACACACGAATCCTTCCCTGTGTTTTCTTTGATTGGTGGTTTGTCCCAGGGAGCAGTGGGGTTACTGGTTAGTTCATATTGTTGTTCCTTCTAGGGGGCTGTAAACCTCTTCAGCTCCTTGGGTACTAACTCTGGCTTCTATAATTATGAACCCTGTGCTCTGTCTAATGGAAGACTGTGAACACCCACTTCTGTATTAGTCAGGCACTGGCAGAGCCTCTCAGAGGACAGCTATATCAGGCACCTGTCAGCAAGAACTTGTTGGAATCTGCCATAGTGTCTGGCATAAGTGGTTGTTTATGGGATAGATCCGCAGGTGGGGCAGTATCTGGATGGTATCCGATTCAAACTATGTCTCTGTAACTCCTCCCATGAGTATTTTGTTCCACATTCTAAGAAGGATCAAAGTATCCACGCTTTGTTCTTCCGTCTTCCTGAATTTCATATGTATAGCAAATTGTATCTTGGGGATTGTGAGCTTCTGGGATAATAGCCACTTATCAGTGAGTTCATATCAAGTGAGTTCTTTTGAGATATGGTTACGTCACTGAAGATGATATCCTCCAAAGCCATCCATTTGTCTGAGAATTATAGGAATTCATTGTTTTTAATAGCTGAGTAGTACTCCATTATGTAAATGTACCACATTTTCTGTATCCATTCCTCTGTTGAGGGGCATCCGGGTTATTTCCATCTTCTGGCTATAATAAATAAGGCTGCTATGAACACAGTGGAGGATGTGTCCTTATTACAAGTTAGAACATCTTCTAGGTATATGCCCAGGGGAGGTATTAATGGATCCTCTGATAGTACTATGTCTGCCAATTTTCTGAGGAACTACCAGACTGATTTCCAGAGTGGTTATACCAGCTCGAAATCCCATCAGCAATGAAGGAGTGTTCCTCTTTTACTGCATCCTCGCCAGCATCTGCTATCACCTGAATTTTTGATCTTAGCCATTCTGACAAGTGCGATGTGGAATCTCAGGGTTATTTTGATTTGCATTTCCCTGGGGATTAAGGATGGTGAACATTTTTTACCTGCTTCTCAGCCATTCGGTATTCTTTAGTTGAGAATTCTTTGTTTAGCTCTGTCTATACTCCATTTTTTATTGGGGTTATTTGGTTTTCTGGAGTCCAGCTTCTAGAGTTCTTTATATATATTGGATATTAGCCCCCTATCAGATTTAAGATTGGAAAGATCTTTTCCCAATCTGTTTGTTGCTGTTTTATCTTACTGACATACTTTGCCTAACAAAAGCTTTGCAATTTTATGAGGTCTCATATGTCAATTCTGGATCTTACAGCACAAGCCATTTCTGTTGTTCAGGATTTTCCCCCTGTGCCAATATGTTCGAGACTCTTCCCTACTTTCTCCTCTATAAGGTCATTGTCTCTGATTTTATATGTAGTTCCTTGATCCACTTAGACTTGATCTTTGTACAAAGAGATAAAAATGGATTAATTCACATTCTTCTACATGACAACTTACGGTTGTACCAGTGCCATTTGTTCAAAACGCTGTCTTATTTCCACTGAATGACTGTAGCTCCTTTGTTAAAGATTAAGTAACCATAGATGTGTGAGTTCATTTCTGTGTCTTCTATTCTATTCCACTTATCTACATGTCTATTTTGAGACCAGTACCATGCAGTTTTTAATCACAATTGCTCTGTAGTACAGCTTGAGGTCACTCATAGTGATTCCACAAGAGGTTCTTTTATAGTTGAAAATAGTTTTTGCTGTCCTCATTTGTTTGGTTGTTTGTTTGTTTGTCTTTGTTTTGTTTTGTTTTGTTTTGTTTTTGTTATTCCAGATGAATTTGCAATTTCCCTTTCTAACTCTGAAGAATTGAGTTGAAACTTGATGTGAATTGCATTGAATCTGTAAATTGCTATTGACAAGATAGCCATTTTTAGTATATCAATCCTGCCAATTCATGAACATGGAAGATCTCCATCTTCTGAGATCATCTTTGATTTCCTTCTTCACAGACTTGAAGTTCGTATCATGCAGATCTTGAGTTCCTTAAGTAGAGTCACACAAAGGTATTTTATATTATTTGTGACTATTTTGAAGGGTGTTGTTTCCCTACTTTCTTTCTCAGCCTATTTATCTTTTGTGTAGAAAAAGGCCACTGATTTGTTTGAGTTAATTTTAGATCTAGCTACTTCACTGAAATTGTTTATCAGCTTTAGGCGTTCTCCAGTTGAATTTTGGGGGTCATTTATAAATGTGATCATGTCATCTGCAAACAGTGATATTTTGACTTCCTCCTTTCCCAATTGTACCCCTTTAATATCCTTTTGCCGTCCAATTGCTCTGGCCTGGACTTCAAGTGCTATATTGAATAGGTAGGGAGAGAGTGAACAGCCTTGTCTAGTGATTGATTTTAGTGGGATTGCTTCAAGTTTCTCTCCACTTAGTTTGATGTTGACTACTGGTTTGCTCTATAATAATTTTATTATGTTTAGGGATGAGCGTTGAATTCCTGATATTTCCAAGACATTTATCATGAATGAATGTGTGTTGGATTTTGTCAAATACATCTCAGCATCTAATGAGCTGATAATGTTGTTTTTGTCTTAGAGTTTGTTTATATCACAGGTTACACTAATGGATTTCTGTATATTGAATCAACCCTGCATCACTGGGATGAAGCCTAATTGATCATGATGTATGATCATTTTGATGTGTACTTGGATTCTGTTTGCAAGAATTTTATTGAGTAATTTTGCATTGATATTCATATGGAAAATTGGTGTGATGTTCCCTTTCTTTGTTTTGTCTCCGTGTGGTTTAGGTATCAGAGTAATTGTGGCTTCATAGAATGAATTGGATGGAGTACCATGAAATTAGGTCCATTTTGAAAGTATGATACAACTCTGCACTAAACCCATCATGTCCTTGGTTTTATTTTCCCTGGGAGACTAATGAGTGTTTCTATTTCTTTTGGTGATATGGGAACATTTATATTGTTAATTTGATCCTCATTTAACTTTGGTATCTGGTATGTATCTATAAAATTGTCCATTTCATCCAAGTTTTCCAGTATTGTTGAGTATAAGCTTTTGTAGAAGGATCTGATGAATTTTTTTTTGATTTCCTCAGATTCTGTTATTATGTCTCCCTTTTCATTTCTGATTCTCTCAATTAGGATACTGTCCTCTGCCCTCTAGTTAGTCTGGCTAATGGTTTATATATGTTGTTGATTTTCTCTAAGAATTATCTTCTGGTTTCTTGATTCTGTGTATTGTTCTGCTAGTTTCTATGGAGTTGATTTCAGCCCGATTTTGATTATTTTCTGATGTCTGTTCCTCTTGGGTGAATTTGCTTCCTTTTGTTCTAGAGTTTTTAGGAGTTCTTTTTTGCTCTCTGCAGTTTTTTTTCCCCAGCACTCAGAGCTATTAGTTTTTCTCTTAGGATTTCTTTCATTGTGTCTGATAAGTTTGGATATGTTGTGGTTTCCTTTTCCATTAGACTCTAAATATATTAATTTCTTACTTTATTTCTTCCTTGACAAAGTTATCATTGAGTAGAGTGTTGTTCAGCTTCCATGAGGATGTGGGATTTCTATTATTTATGCTGTTATTGCAGATCAGCCTTTTTCTATAGTGATCTGATAGGATGCATGAGATTATTTCAAAATATTTTATATACTGAGGCCCATTTGGTGACTGATTATATGGTCAGTGTTGCAGAAAGTACCATGAGGTATTGAGAAAAGGCTATATCCTGATGTTTTAGGATAAAATGTTCTGTAGATATCAGTTAAATCCATTTGTTTCATAACGTCTGTTAGTTTCACTGTGTCTCTGTTTAGTTTCTGTTTCCAGGATCTGTACATTGATGAGAGTGGGTATTGAAGTCTCCCACTATTATTGTGTGTGGTGCAATGTGTATTTTGAGCTTTACCAAAGTTTCTTTAATGAATGTGGATGCCCTTGCATTTGGAGCACAGATGTTCAAAATTGAGAGTTCATCTTGGTAAATTTTACCTTTGATGTGTATGAAGTGTCCCTCCTTATCTTTTTTGATGATGTTAGGATGAAAGTCCACTTTATTCGATATTAGAGTGGGAACTCAAGCTTGTTTCTTCAGACCGCTTGCATGGAAAATAGTTTCCAGCCTTTTACTCTGAGGTAGTGTCTGTCTTTGTCACTGAGGAAGATTTCCTGTATGCAGCAAAGTATTGGGTCCTGTTTGTGTAACCAGTCTGTTAGTCTACATCTTTTTATTAGGGAACTAAGTCCATTGATATTAAGAGATAAAGAGGAAAAGGCATTGTTCCTTCCTGTTTTTATTGTTGTTAAAGTTGAGATTCTGTTCTTGTGGCTGTTTTCTTTTAGGTTTGTTGAAAGATTATTTTCTTGCTTTTTCTAGAGAATAGTTTCCCTTCTTGTGTTGGAATTTTCCCTTTATTGTCCTTGAAAATGTTGGATTTGTGGAAAAATATTGTGTAAATTTTTTTTGGTCATGGAATACCTTGGCTTCTTCATCTATGATAGTTGAGAGTTTTGCTGGTCATAGTAACCTGGGGCTGGCATCTGTGCTCCTTTAGGTTCTGTATGAAAGCTGCCCAGGATCTTCTAGCTTTAATAATTTCTGGGGAGAAGTCAGGTGTAATTCTGATTGGTCTACCTTTATATGTTGACCTTTTTCCCTTACTGCTTTTAATATTCTTTCTTTGTTTTGTGCACTTGGTGTTTTGATTATTATGTGAAAAGAGGAATTTATTTTCGGGTCCATTCTATTTGGTGTTCTGTAGGCTTCTTGTATGTTCATAGGATCTTTTCCTTTGTGTTGGGGAAGTTTTCTTTTATAATTTTGTTGAAGATATTTACTGGCCCTTTAAGTTGGAAATCTTCCTTCCCATCTATACCTATTATCCTTAGGTTTGGTCTTCTCATTGTGTCCTAATTTCCTGGATGTTTTGGGTTAGGACCTTTTTGCTTTTCTCATTTTATTAGATTGTCATGTCAATGTTTTCTATGGTATCTTCTGTACCTGAGGTTCTCTCTTCTATCTCTTGTATTCTGTTTTCCTTGCATCTATGGCTCCTGAATTGTTTTCTTATGTTCTGTTTCCAGAGTTGTCACTCAATGTGATTTCTTTATTGTTTCTACTTCCGTGTTTAGGTACTGGATGGTTTGGTTCAATTCTTTCACCCATTTGGATGTATTCTCTTGTATTAATTTAAGGGAGTTATTCATGTCCTTGTTATAGTCCTCCATCATCACCATGAAAAGTGACTTTAGATCCATATCTGGCTTTTCTGCGTGATGGTTTTTACAGGATTTGCTATGGTGGCAGTGTTGGGTTCTGATGATGCAATGTAACGTTGGTTTCTCTTACTTCTATTATTATGCTTGCCTCCTGCCATCTGATTATCTCAGGTGCTCCATGACTTGGATATATATGATTGCTGCCTGTCCTTCCTGTAATCCCAATTAAGTCAGAACTTCTCAGAATCCAGGTTTCTTTGTGGTTTTGTGATTCTGGGATCTGGTGATGCTGACATTCTGGGTGTGTCAGAGTTCTTGGCAGTCCAAATTCCTCTGATACCCTGAGATCCTGGTGTATCCAATCTCCTTGGATCTTAAAATCCTGGGCATGTTAGAGTGCCTGGAAGTGGTACATCCTCTGGGGACCAGACCTGGGGGCTGTCTTCTGGGTTTGAAACCAAGGGAGACCAGCACACACAGGAAGGAACCCTAGCAACTGGTCAGGCAGGGTTCCTGTGTTTGTGCTCCAGCTGTCCTCAGGCACCCTTGGTTCTATTGGAACAGATGTTGTGTTCCACTCTCCAGTGATCCTAAGATCCTTGGCATGCTAGGGCCCCTGGGGAAGTGGAGAGTCCTCTGGAGACTATGGGACAGTCTGCTGAAATTGGGCCCAAGTTGGCCTGGTTCTGGTGTCAACCAGAAGGCATAAAATAATTCCTAATAAAACAACTAAGAATCACACCTATTTAGAAGATAAATACAATAAAATTTTAACAAAAATCATTTTAATATTGTACATATGTTTTCTATTTGATTTGATTTTATTCAATTCCTTCACCTGTTTTAATGTGTTTTCCTGAATTTAGAGTATTTATTTGTTTCTTCTTTAATAGTTTCTACCTATTTACCTGTACCTCTTTCAGTGACTTATTTTTACCCTCCTGAAAGGACTCTATTTTCTTCATGAGATAGGATTTTAGGTCTGCATCATGGTTTTGAGGTGTGTTGGGATATTCAAACCTTGCTGTGATGGGAGAACTAGGTTCTAATGGTACCAAGTTATATTGGCTTCTATTGCTTACGGTCTTTTGCTCACCTCTCGCCATCTAGTAATCTCTGGTGTTAACTGGCCTGGGCATGAATGCCTGGAGCTTGCCTCCTGTGTCCCTGCTTGCTTCAGTTCTCCTGGGAGACCTGTGGCCCTTGCTAAAGCAGATTTCCTTTGAGGCCTTCAGACTATGTGTCTGTTGGCTGGCGGTAGCAGATCTCCCGGGAGGCCTTCAGACTGTGTGGTCTACAGAGGAAGAGACAAGCTGATGATCTGCCCTTGTGGAAGGAGCAGATAGGAAGTGAGGTAGATTGAGAGGATGGGATAGGTCTACATTTGTATGTGCATAATGGGAGATTCAGAAGGTTTCATATTCTTCAGGTCTGGAGTAAGAAAGGTTTAGATGAAGCCAAGAATGTTATGTGTGTGCTGGAATTCAAATTCTAAGCATCTTGGTTCCTAAATAGACACTAAGGATTTTCTGCTTACCTAACTTCTAGGCCCTGGGACAATTGATACTCTTTTTGCTTAAGGTCCCACTGACCATTGTGTTTGGCACAGAGCAGCAAAAAGAAAGTGGACAGATGGACTCTGTCAAACATGTTGAACATAGAGAGTCTCTCCTTTCAAACAGCTAAATTACATGAGGCTTTCTGTCTTACTTAGGGTTTCCATTCCTCCGAAGAGACATCGTGACAAAGGGAAGTCTTATAAATAGGAAACAATTAAACCTGGCTGGCTTACACTTTCAGAGGTTCAGTCCATTATCATTATGGTGGGGAGCATGGCAGCATCTAGGCAGTCATGGTGCTATAATAAGATCTGAGAGCTCCACATTTTGATGCAAAGGCAGCAGCAGGATAGTCTCTTTTTCAGGCAGCTAGGAAGAGGGTCTCTTCTGCACTTTAGTGTAGATTGAGCACAGGCTCTCAATGCCAGCCTCCACAGTGACACATTTTTGCCAACAAGGCCACACCTATTCTAACAACTACATGACTCTGAATAGTGTCACTCAGTGTGGACTAAGCTTTCAAACACATAAGTATATGGGGGCTCAAACCTATTCAAACCATTATAGTGTCTTTGCATTTAAAGGAACCTATGATAAAACAAGGCTCTGAATAACCAAAGACCACCCAGGCCCTCCCTCATATGTGCAGGCTGATATAGCTGTTATATTTTCCTCAATCCTCAGTGAGGCACTGTGTGCTTTCAAACAAGGCAACAAACTCTTCCACGCTATCCTATGGAATATGGGGATTAAAAAATGTTACCCCTCCTCCTAAAGAAATATTAATGTGTCAAACTCATTCTTACCTGTCATGGACTTGGTAAGTGAGAGAAAAAGATAAATAAAAAGAAAAGGGCATGACTGCTGTTAGATATGGTGGAGGGAAAGTTTTATTGTAGACATGAGGGAGAGAATAGTCAGAGGCAGACACATCTGGGAGAGTGCAGTGTGCATATAACCCTGAGCAGCAGGGTCCTTCCATAGGGGAAGGAGGTCATTCTTCCTCTCTGTAGGCTGAGAAGGCACAAATAATCTACTCTAACTGCTTGGCTTATCTTCCTTTTTTCCACAGTGATGGCCATGAAGGACTACCAATAGCTAGGTCTCCTAGAAATAGTCACTCCTGAATCCACCAGTCAGAACTACAGAGCACAGGAGTCCATAACAGTGGAAGAAGTCCTTTTCTCTCACTCCATTTCTCTCAAGCCCTGTTACAGGACATTTGATTACTAGACACAGAAATCCTACTTATTCACAAAATATAGAAGGCTTAAATAGATGTCAGGTGCAGTAAGGTGTGTCCTGAAGAGATGAAGTTTGAGTGTGCCTCTAAAAGCCTCCATAGATAAAGATGTTCAAGAACGGAAATTGTTTTTGGAGGGGTCATATGTTCTTTGCATATGACTCAAGCCAAAGTCAGCTGGATGGGCTTGAAGGTGAAATGGTTTGGCTCTACTTACTTGGCTTGTAGCCCCCACTAGGAAGGTAACATGGTTCAGCCTGCCAAAGGGTGGAGGGCAGGAGCTAGAGCCTTTGCTAGCAATTGGACTTTTGGGAGCTCTCTTGCTCTCTCTTTTGGCCTGGAATCCAAGTAAAAAATAGGGGTTCTCTCTGTGGGCTTTTCAGAAACCAAAGAGAAGCAGATGGCAGGACACAGGTAAGACAGTATTCTAGGAAAGAGAGCTAAGGTGTCCTCTTGGGTTTGGAGTAGCTAAAGAGACCAGTAGACTAGCTGGGTAGAATGATATAGATAGAATGAGATTTTTAAAGAGCCAGCAGTTTAATTATAAAATCAGGCTTTAAAATGGATATTTTGTATATAGTTAAGAAAATAAAGTTACCTTACTGTGCTTGCAGGTATTTAACTTCAGCTCCTGACTCCTGTGTCTTTATGAGTATAAATATTAAACGAATTCAAAAGGATAAATAGTCAAAGCCCAACTAAAACAAACAAACAAAATTTGTATTTTGCCATTTAATTTTATTTTCTATATACGAGTGTCAGCTTGCATATACGCATAAGCATCGAATATATGGAGTATTTATGGAGGACAGAAAAAGGCATCAGATGCCATGGAATAAGAGTGACAAATGGTGTGTGCCACAAGGGGAAACTGAACCTGGGTCCTCTGGAAAAGCAGCAAATGGAACTGGGTTTGGTTGTGGTGGTGAACACCTTTAATTCCTGCATTCTTAAGGCAGAGGCAAAAAAAAATTAAAGAAATGAAATGACCTAGCTGGATGTGGCAGCTTACCTCTTTAACACAAACACATAAGCTAGGTGTGGTAGCTCACCTCTGTACCACAAGCACCTAAGCTGGGTGTGGCAACTCACTTCTATACCACTAGCACCCTGGAATCTCTCTCTCTCTCACACATACACATACACACACACACACACACACACACACACACACACACACACACACACACAACACACACACACACACACACACACACACACACACACACACACACACAGGATCCCAAACAAATGTCAAAAAACTATACCCCACCAGATCTGAACTCAATGCTAACCTGGTCTACAGACAGAGTTTCATGGACAGCCAGGGAGGGCTACATGGAGAGATCCTACCTCAAACAACAACAAAAACAACACAACATCAAACAAAAATACAATGATGGTCAGAAGACATAACACTCTAGCACAGTGGTTCTCCACCTGTGGGTCATGATCTCTTAGGGGATATGTAAGACCATCAGGAAACACAAATATTTACACTAAGGTTCATGACAGTAGTGAAACTACAGTTATGAAGTAGAAATGATAATTTATGGCTGGGGATCATCATAACTAGAGGAACTGTGATAAAGGGTCTTAGGATTAGAAAGTGTGAGCACCACTGCTCTTGCACATGGTTGCCTAAAGTGGAAATTCAGCATAAGTGATATGATAAGAGGGAAAGCAGCTACATAAATTTAATCATCTGAATCGACATGGTAGGTGAAAAAAAGTGACTTTTCCAAATTGTACTCTGACTTGCATAAGTGTAGGGACATACACACGCGCACACCTTTTTTAGGTGAGTAAGAACTCATGAATTTATTGTCTTCATTACAAAATCAGCATAGAACTAAATCATTTTGCATTGGTGTTGGCTACATCTCTGTCTCCATCTGTCTCTCTGTCTCTCTCTGGTTTGTTTGTTTGCTTCCTTGGTTTTTGAGACAGGGTTTCTCTGTGTACTCTGGCTGTCCTGAGACTCACTCTGTAGTCCAGACTGTCCTTGAACTCCAACATATGTCTGCTATATGTACCAATGCCAGACGGCCACAAACACCATCTTTATAAGAGTAAAATTAATAAATAAAATGGGACTGCCATTCGGTATTCCTCAGGTGAGTATTCTTTGTTCAGCTCTGAGCCCTATTTTTTAATGGGGTTATTTGATTTTCTGGAGTCCACCTTCTTGAGTTCTTTATATATATTGGATATTAGTCCCCTATCCGATTTGGGATAGGTAAAGATCCTTTCCCAATTTATTGGTGGCCTTTTTGTCTTATTAACGGTGTCTTTTGCCTTGCAGAAGCTTTGCAATTTTATGAGGTCCCATTTATAGATTCTTGATCTTACAGCACAAGCCATTGCTGTTCTATGCAGGAATTTTTCCCCTGTACCCATATCTTCGAGGCTTTTCCCTACTTTCTCCTCTATAAGTTTCAGTGTCTCTGGTTTTATGTGGAGTTCCTTAATCCACTTAGATTTGACCTTAGTGCAAGAAGATAGAGATGGATCAATTCACATTCTTCTACATGATAACCGCCAGTTGTGCCAGCACCATTTGTTGAAAATGCTGTCTTTTTTCCACTGGATGGGTTTAGCTCCCTTGTCAAAGATCAAGTGACCATAGATGTGTGGATTCATCTCTGGGTCTTCAATTCTGTTCCATTGGTCTACTTGATTGTCACTATACCAGTACCATGCAGTTTTGATCACAATTGCTCTGTAGTACAGCTTGAGGTCCGGCATGGTGATTCCACCAGAGGTTCTTTTATCCTTGAGAAGAGTTTTTGCTATCCTCGGTTTTTTGTTATTCCAGATGAATCTGCCGATTGCCCTTTCTAATTCGTTGAAGAATTGAGTTGGAATTTTGATGGGGATTGCATTGAATCTGTAGATTGCTTTTGGCAAGATAGCCATTTTTACAATGTTGATCCTGCCAATCCATGAGCATGGGAGATCTTTCCATCTTCTGAGATCTTCTTTAATTTCTTTCTTTAGAGACTTGAAGTTCTTATCATACAGATCTTTCACTTCCTTAGTTAGAGTCACGCCAAGGTATTTTATATTATTTGTGACTATTGAGAAGGGTGTTGTTTCCCTAATTTCTTTCTCAGCCTGTTTATCCTTTGTGTACAGAAAGGCCATTGACTTGTTTGAGTTAATTTTATATCCAGCTACTTCATTGAAGCTGTTTATCAGGCTTAGGAGTTCTCTGGTGGAATTTTTAGGGTCACTTATATATACTATCATATCATCTGCAAAAAGTGATATTTTGACTTCTTCCTTTTCTATTTGTATCCCCTTGATCTCCTTTTGTTGTCTAATTGCTCTGGCCAGGACTTCAAGTACAATGTTGAATAGGTAGGGAGAGAGTGGACAGCCTTGTCTAGTCCCTGATTTTAGTGGGATTGCTTCCAGCTTCTCACCATTTACTTTGATGTTGGCTATTGGTTTGCTGTAGATTGCTTTTATCATGTTTAGGTATGGGCCTTGAATTCCTGATCTTTCCAAGGTTTTTTATCATGAATGGGTGTTGGATTTTGTCAAATGCTTTCTCAGCATCTAACTAGATGATCATGTGTTTTTTGTCTTTGAGTTTGTTCAGAATAATTGTGGCTTCATAGAATGAGTTGGGTAGAGTACCTTCCGTTTCTATTTTGTGGAATAGTTTGTGAAGAACTGGAATTAGGTCTTCTTTGAAGGTCTGATAGAACTCTGCACTAAACCCGTCTGGTCCTGGGCTTTTTTTGGCTGGGAGACTATTAATGACTGCTTCTATTTCTTTCGGGGATACAGGAATGCTGAAATCATTAACCTGATCTTGATTTAGCTTTAGTACCTGGTATCTGTCTAGAAACTTGTCCATTTCATTCAGGTTTTCCAGTTTTGTTGAGTATAGCCTTTTGTAGAAGGATCTGATGGTGTTTTGGATTTCTTCAGGATCTGTTGTTATGTTTCCCTTCTCATTTCTGATTTTGTTAATTAGGATGCTTTCCCTGTGCCTTCTAGTGAGTGTGGCTAATGGTTTATCTATCTTGTTGATTTTCTCAAAGAACCAGCTCCTTGATTGGTTGATTCTTTAAATAGTTCTGTAGATATCTGTTATGTCCATTTGTTTCATCACTTCTGTTAGTTTCACTGTGTCCCTGTTTAGTTTCTGTTTCCATGATTGGTCCATTGGTAAAAGTGGTGTGTTGAAGTCTCCCACTATTATTGTGTGAGGTTCAATGTGTGCTTTGAGCTTTACTAAAGTTTCTTTAATGAATGTGGCTGCCCTTGAATTTGGAGCATAGATATTCAGAATTGAGAGTTCCTCTTGAAGGATTTTACCTTTGATGAGTATGAAGTGCCCCTCCTTTTCTTTTTTGATTATTTTGGGTTGGAAGTCGATTTTGTTAGATATTAGAATGGCTACTCCATCTTGTTTCTTCAGACCATTTGCTTGGAAAATTGTTTTCCAGCCTTTCATTCTGAGGTAGTGTCTATCTTTTTCTCTGAGATGAGTTTCCTGTAAGCAGCAAAATGTTGGGTCTTGTTTGTGTAGCCAGTTTGTTAGTCTATGTCTTTTTATTGGGGTGTTGAGTCCATTGATATTAAGAGATATTAAGGAAAAGTAATTGTTGCTTCCTGTTATTTTTGTTGTTAAAGTTGGCATTCTTTTCTTGTGGCTGTCTTCTTTTAGTTTTGTTGAGGGATTACCTTCTTGTTTTTTCTAGGGCGTGATTCCCGTCCTTGTATTGGTTTTTTTCTGTTATTATCCTTTGAAGGGCTGGATTCGTGGAGAGATAATGGGTGAATTTAGTTTTGTCGTGGAATACTTTGGTTTCTCCATCTATGGTAATTGAGAGTTTGGCTGGGTATAGTAGCCTGGGCTGGAATTTGTGTTCTCTTAGTGTCTGTATAACATCTGTCCAGGCTCTTCTGGCTTTCATAGTCTCTGGTGAAAAGTCTGGTGTAATTCTGATAGGCTTGCCTTTATATGTTACTTGACATTTTTCCCTTACTGCTTTTAGGATTCTATCTTTATTTAGTGCATTTGATGTTCTGATTATTATGTGTCGGGAGGAATTTCTTTTCTGGTCCAGTCTATTTGGAGTTCTGTAGGCTTCTTGTATGTTCATGGGCATCTCTTTTTTTAAATTTTGGAAGTTTTCTTCAATAATTTTGTTGAAGATGTTTGCTGGTCCTTTGAGTTGAAAATCTTCATTCTCATCCACTCCTATTATCCGTAGGTTTGGTCTTCTCACTGTGTCCTGGATTTCCTGGATGTTTTGAGTTAGGATCTTTTTGCATTTTCCATTTTCTTTTATTGTTGTGCCGATGTTCTCTATGGAATTTTCTGCACCTGAGATTCTCTCTTCCATCTCTTGTATTCTGTTGCTGATGCTGGCATCTATGGTTCCAGATTTCTTTCCTAGTGTTTCTATCTCCACTGTTGCCTCACTTTGGGTTTTCTTTATTGTGTCTACTTCCCTTTTTAGGTCTAGTATGGTTTTGTTCATTTCCATCACCTGTTTGGATGTGTTTTCCTGTTTTTCTATAAGGACTTCTACCTGTTTGGTTGTGTTTTCCTGTTTTTCTTTAAGGACTTGTAACTCTTCATCAGTGTTCTCCTGTATTTCTTTAAGTGAGTTATTAAATTCCTTCTTTATGTCCTCTACCATCATCATGAGATATGCTTATATTAATTTTAAAATAAGGATCTGTTTTATAGTTTGATCTATAATGTCAAGTAACTTGTTTAACACATTACTTTAATACTCTAATTTCTAACCTTTTCTACTTTTTTTTCTCAGTCCTGGAGAGAGATGTATTAAACTTTCACTGTCATTATATACTTCTGTTTTGTTTCCTTGTAGGTTAATAAATAACTGAGTTCTATATTTTTGTCTTACACTATTAGGGACAGATGAATATTGATTATTTTTTATTTTACTAATTATTGGCTCTGTTATCATTATGAAATGTACTATATTATCATGTAAACTATTGTGGTCCTTAAGTTTTCCCCTTTTTTATAATATGGATGTGAGGGAAACTTTCCTCCAAGTATTTGTATTCATATCATTTTTACTTAATATCTATTCTATGTGCTTATAATTTGGACAATTTTGTAGGAACCATAAAATAGTTGACCTTTCATTTGGGGTATTTAGTTTATTTATTTAGTATCACTTCTGATGTGATTAGTTGTATATTTATCTCTTAACTACATTTTAAAAAACTGTTGGTCATACCTGAATCTATGTTCATTTTCCTTTTCTTGTTTTATCCACAAAGTAGGCTTACTTATTCTATTATTTTTCCTTGTTTACTTTGGTAGTTTTGTATTTTTCATAGTGTAAGAAATATTAAGAAACCATTTTAAATTTGTTAAAAGCTAACATGAAAGATGGTTTATTTACCAAACAAATTGAGAACTTTGAGTGCATTATAAAATGCTTGTGTTTTATTTTAAATTTTCTCATGTTAATTGCTGCTGTATTTTTAAGTCTTGTAATATAATATTGTAGTCTCCCCTCCCCCAGCCTGAAACCTGCTTGCTCGGGGTGGAGCTTCCTGCTCATTCGTTCTGCCATGCCCACTGCTGGAACCTGAGAAGCCACACACGTGCACCTTTCTACTGGACCCGAGATTATTCGGCGGGAATTGGGTCCCCTCCCCCTTCCTTCATAACTAGTGTCCCAACAATAAAATTTGAGCTTTGATCAGAATGAATTTGTCTTAGCTCCGTTTCTTCTTTCATCCCGTCTAGATTCCTCTCTTACAGCTCGAGTAGCCTTCTCAGTTGAACCGTTCATGTTGCCAGCTGCTGGCGGCCACAACATTTTGGCGCCAGAACTGGGACCTGAAGAATGGCAGAAAGATGCTAAGAGGAACGCTGCTGTGGAGCTCCATAGGAAAGGATCTTCGTATCGGACATTGGAGCAACGGACAGGTACACATGCTAGCGCTAGCTTAAAATTCCAGTTTTGTAAAGTGTTGCTGAGGATGCGGTAGGATATGAATTAAGCTTGAATCAGTGCTAACCCAACGCTGGTTCTGCTTGGGTCAGCAGCGTGTTAATCGGAACTAGAAACGGAAACAGGCAGGTTAGCCGCAGCTTTTTAGGAAGCGCTTAGGTGGAAGAAGAAAGGGTTTAAAGTCATGGATCAGGCGGTTGCCCATAGTTTTCAGGAGTTGTTTCAGGCCAGAGGAGTAAGGCTTGAAGTACAATTAGTAAAAAATTTTTTAGGTAAGATAGATAGCTGTTGCCCATGGTTCAAGGAAGAAGAAACACTAGATTGTGGAACCTGGGAGAAAGTTGGTGAGGCCTTAAAAATCACTCAGGCAGATAATTTTACCCTAGGCCTCTGGGCGCTCGTAAATGATGCAATAAAAGATGCCACTTCCCCAGGGCTAAGTTGCCCCCAGGCGGAGCTTGTGGTATCTCAGGAGGAGTGCCTGTCAGAGAGGGCCTCCTCAGAAAAAGATCTTCTTAACTCAAAAATTGATAAATGTGGAAACTCGGATGAAAAACTGATTTTTAACAAAAATCACTCAGATAGAGGAGCTGCCCATTACCTTAATGAGAATTGGTCCTCTTGTGAATCTCCCGCTCCACCTGTAGTCCCCACTTCGGGAGGTGCCACTCATAGGGACACACGACTAAGCGAGTTAGAGTTTGAGATTAAGCTTCAGAGGCTGACTAATGAGCTTCGGGAACTAAAAAAGATGTCAGAAGCGGAGAAGAGTAACTCTTCTGTAGTTCACCAGGTGCCGCTAGAAAAGGTTGTGAGTCAGGCTCATGGGAAAGGACAGAATATGTCTAATACGCTAGCCTTTCCTGTGGTCGAGGTAGTTGATCAGCAAGATACTAGGGGCAGACATTACCAGACCTTAGATTTCAAGTTGATAAAAGAGTTAAAGGCGGCTGTTGTGCAATATGGCCCTTCAGCCCCATTCACTCAAGCATTACTGGACACAGTTGTGGAGTCACACTTAACCCCTTTAGATTGGAAGACTCTTTCTAAGGCTACCCTGTCAGGAGGAGATTTTTTGCTTTGGGATTCTGAATGGCGAGACGCCAGTAAGAAAACTGCTGCTTCTAACGCTCAGGCTGGTAATTCAGGCTGGCATAGCAACATGCTTTTAGGAGAGGGTCCATATGAGGGACAGACAAATCAGATTGATTTTCCTGTTGCAGTGTACGCACAAATTGCGAGGGCCGCGCGCCGAGCTTGGGGAAGGTTGCCAGTCAAAGGAGAGATTGGTGGAAGTTTAGCTAGCATTCGGCAGAGTTCTGATGAACCATATCAGGATTTTGTGGACAGGCTATTGATTTCAGCTAGTAGAATCCTTGGAAATCCGGACACGGGAAGTCCTTTCGTTATGCAATTGGCTTATGAGAATGCTAACGCAATTTGCCGAGCTGTGATTCAACCGCATAAGGGAACTTGGCGGGATATCGGGCCTTCCTGCGAGATCTTGCAGGGAACCCACGCGCAAGCAATGTTCTCAAGGAAACGAGGGAGAAATGTATGCTTTAAGTGTGGAAGTTTAGATCATTTTAGAATTGATTGTCCTCAGAACAAGGGTGCCCCAGGAATATCTCCCCGGTGTGGGAAGGGCCGCCACTGGGCAAAGGATTGTAAGCATAAAACAAGGGTTTTGAGCCGCCCGGTGCCGGGAAACGAGGAAAGGGGTCAGCCCCAGGCCCCGAGTTACTCAAAGAAGACAGCTTATGGGGCTATAAATCTGCTGCCCCACCAACAAGATCAGTTCTTGAGCTTGTCAGGTCAAACCCAGGAAATGCAAGACTGGACCTCTGTTCCACTGTCCATGTAGCATTAACCCCAGAAGTGGGAGTCCAAACTCTGCCTACCGGAGTCTTTGGACCGCTACCTGTAGGAACCTGTGGTTTTCTCTTAGGACGAAGCAGTTCTATTGTAGAAGGCCTGCAGATTTATCCAGGTGTTATAAGTAATGATTATGAGGGAGAAATTAAAATCATATCCGCTTGCCCTCGTGGTGCTATAACTATACCCGCTAATCAGAAAATTGCTCAACTTACTTTGATCCCTTTGCGCTGGTCACTATCTAAATTCTTTGAAAATGAAGAAGGACAGAATGACTTTGACTCCTCTGGCGTAAATTGGGTGAAATCTATCACTAATCAGAGACCTAACTTTAAATTGATTCTTGATGGAAAAAGCTTTGAAGGATTAATAGATACCGGGGCCGATGTAACGATTATAAGAGGGCAGGACTGGCCCTCAAACTGGCCCCTGTCTGTTTCCTTGACTCACCTTCAAGGAATTGGTTATGCCAGTAACCCAAAACGTAGTTCCAAATTGCTAACCTGGAGAGATGAGGATGGAAAATCAGGAAATATTCAGCTGTATGTTATGCCAAATTTGCCTGTAACCCTGTGGGGAAGAGATCTGTTGTCACAGATGGGCGTTATCCTGTGCAGTTCTAAGGAGATGGTGACTGAACAGACGTTCAGGCAGGGACCCCTGCCTGATCGTTGACTAATAAAGAAGGGAGAGAAAATTAAGACTTTTGAGGATCTTAAACCCCACTCTAACGTGAGAGGTTTAAAGTATTTTCAGTATCGGCCACTGTCTTGCCTGCATCCCATGCCGAAAAAATTCAATGGCATAATGATATTCCGGTGTGGGTAGATCAGTGGTCTTTACCTAAAGAGAAAATAGAGGCCGCTTCTTTGCTAGTGCAGGAGCAGTTAGAAGCAGGACATTTGGTGGAGTCTCACTCTCCCTGGAATACACCCATTTTCATTATCAGGAAGAAATCGGGAAAATGGAGACTGTTGCAAGATTTAAGAAAGGTTAATGAAACCATGGTACTTATGGGAACTTTACAACCGGGGCTCCCCTCCCCAGTAGCCATTCCTAAGGGATATTATAAGATTGTTATAGATTTGAAAGATTGTTTCTTTACCATCCCTTTGCATCCAAAGGATTGTGAGAGATTTGCTTTTAGTGTTCCTTCTGTAAATTTCAAGGAACCCATGAAAAGATATCAATGGACAGTTCTTCCGCAGGGGATGGCTAATAGTCCCACCTTATGTCAAAGGTTTGTGACAAAGGCAATTCAGCCTGTTAGACAACAATGGCCAAATATTTACATCATTCATTTCACAGATGATGTTTTGATGGCGGGAAAGGACCCCCAAGATTTGCTTTTGTGTTATGGAGACTTAGGAAAGGCCCTGGCTGATAAGGGATTACAAATTGCTTCTGAAAAGATACAAACTCAGGATCCTTATAATTATTTGGGTTTTAGACTCACTGATCAAGCTGTTTTTCCCCAGAAAATTGTTATTCGTAGAGATAACTTAAGGACCTTAAATGATTTTCAAAAATTGTTAGGTGATATAAATTGGCTTCGCCCCTATCTAAAGCTTACTACAGGGGAGTTGAAACCTTTATTTGATATTCTTAAAGGGAGTTCTGATCCCACTTCCCCTAGATCCCTAACCTCAGAAGGATTACTGGCCTTACAGCTAGTGGAAAAGGCTATTGAAGAACAGTTCGTCACTTACATAGATTACTCCCTGCTGCTGCACCTGTTAATTTTTAATACGACTCATGTGCCTATGGGATTGCTATGGCAAAAATTTCCTATAATGTGGATACATTCGAGGATTTCTCCCAAACGTAATATCTTGCCATATCACGAAGCAGTGGCTCAGATGATTATCACTGGAAGAAGGCAGGCATTGACTTATTTTGGAAAGGAGCCAGATATCATTGTCCAGCCTTACAGCGTGAGTCAGGACACTTGGCTGAAACAGCATAGTACAGATTGGTTGCTTGCACAATTAGGGTTTGAAGGAACTATAGATAGCCACTACCCCCAAGATAGGTTGATAAAATTCTTAAATGTACATGATATTATATTTCCTAAGATGACTTCCTTACAGCCTTTAAATAATGCTCTATTGATTTTTACTGATGGCTCCTCTAAAGGGCGAGCTGGATATCTTATTAGTAATCAACAGGTTATCGTAGAGACTCCTGGTCTCTCGGCTCAGCTCGCCGAATTAACTGCAGTACTGAAGGTTTTTCAGTCTGTACATGAGGCTTTTAATATTTTTACTGACAGTTTATATGTTGCTCAGTCAGTACCCTTATTGGAAACCTGTGGTACGTTTAACTTCAATACGCCGTCAGGATCTTTATTTTCAGAATTACAAAACATCATTCTCGCCCGGAAAAATCCGTTTTATATTGGCCACATACGGTCTCACTCTGGTCTTCCTGGACCTCTGGCAGAGGGTAATGATCGCATTGACAGAGCTCTAATAGGAGAAGCCTTAGTTTCAGATCGGGTTGCTTTGGCCCAACGTGATCATGAAAGGTTTCATCTCTCTAGCCATACCCTAAGGCTCCGACATAAGATCACAAAGGAGCAAGCGAGAATGATTGTAAAACAATGTCCTAAATGTATTACTTTATCTCCAGTGCCGCATCTAGGAGTTAATCCTAGAGGCCTTATGCCTAATCATATTTGGCAAATGGATATAACCCATTATGCAGAATTTGGAAAACTAAAATATATACATGTTTGCATTGATACTTGTTCAGGATTTCTTTTTGCTTCTCTGCATACAGGAGAAGCTTCAAAAAATGTAATTGACCATTGCCTACAAGCATTTAATGCCGTGGGATTGCCTAAACTTATTAAGACAGACAATGGGCCATCTTATTCCAGTAAAAACTTTATTTCATTCTGTAAAGAATTCGGTATTAAACATAAAACTGGAATTCCTTACAACCCCATGGGACAAGGAATAGTTGAACGTGCTCATCGCACCTTAAAGAATTGGCTTTTTAAAACAAAAGAGGGGCAGCTATATCCCCCAAGGTCACCAAAGGCCCACCTTGCCTTCACCTTATTTGTCCTAAATTTCTTGCACACCGATATCAAGGGCCAGTCTGCAGCGGATCGCCACTGGCATCCAGTTACTTCTAATTCTTATGCATTGGTAAAATGGAAGGACCCCCTGACTAATGAATGGAAGGGTCCAGATCCAGTTCTAATTTGGGGTAGGGGCTCAGTTTGTGTTTTTTCACGAGATGAAGATGGAGCGCGGTGGATGCCAGAGAGATTAATTCGTCAGATGAACACAGATTCTGACTCTTCTGGTAAGTATCATTCTAAAGACTAAAATTCCTTTTATGCTTAGAATTCAGCTGAGAGCGAAAGCTCCCAAAGCTGTTTTCCAGCTACTCTCTGAGCCAGCTCCCAACAGGAGGCCGGAGACTAGCCTCAGCTTTACAATTTGCATTTGAATAAAGTACCTAGACTTCCCCGAAAGAAGTTCTGCTTTCCTACTTTCTCACTGTCCAGATTTTGTCTTTCAAGCAGGTAAATCAACATTCTCGAAGTGGACCAGCGGATGTGCATCCCCGCCCCCCTAGAGCACACAGGTAGCTGCTGTTATCTCCTTTCCAAGGACATTTCCAGCACGTGGCTTTCAGTCTGAGTTAAAAATTAGGTTTACCAAGAGGGCTAGAAGAGTAGATATTTCTATATTAATAAAGATTGGTTTTTATTTTGATAGACAGGCTTAGTCCCTTAGCTGACCTCTGGCTTTTCACCCTTGCTGTTACTGCAAGGTGTCCTTAGGCTGTGGAAAAAACAGGGATGAGGAGGAACGACTTCCAGCTCCTATTTTAGCCACAAGTCGTGGTGTTACTAATGACATAATTCTTGCCTAGTTCTTGCTAAATCTGAGGTTGATAATTCTCCTTTAGGAGCTGCACAGCACTCAGAACTGTGCATACTGGTTTGTGATTGTACAAATTCAGTATGGGCATCGCTTGGTGCAGAGGCACTGCAGGGGAAGGTCCAGCTTGACAATTTCTGAGTTTCCTGTGAGATAAACCCGGTTTAAAAGAGGTTGGTATCATATTTTGGTTAAAAATCAAAAATATTTTTCGGCTCTGCCTCACCTCCCCAAAAGATACCCAGAGCCACAGGTGTGGGTTTTATCAGTACCCACAGGAGGAATCGGGTCAATGTCCACCCAAGCCAAGGTTAAAAGCCCACTCATCTACGGATGAGAAAATCATTTGATCACCTCAGTTAAGCATTGCCTTATTTTAACTTAATTAATAGGGGGGAGAGAGATTGGAGACGTACTATTGAAAGGGCAAGCCCTTCACTGCCTTCCACCCAAATAAAAAAGCCAATTGGCCTTGTACTACAAGAGCCGGTCGAACTCCTTCTCCCTGTTTCCCACCTATCATCCAAAAATGCGGAGGTCAACTAGAAAGTTACCTACCAAGTACTAATTAGCATCTTAAAGTCAGAGCCTGCAGCTCCAGGCCTTTCAGTTAGTTGTTTACTAAGAAAGGACAGTCTTAAGCCAGATACAGTTTACCATAAGAAAAGTTAAAGAATCCCAGTGAAGCAAGTTTTTTCTTTAGCCCTAGATTCCAGGCAGAACTATTGAGCATAGATAATTTTCCCCCCTCAGGCCAGCTTTTTCTTTTTTTTAAATTTTGTTAATAAAAGGGAGAAGATGTAGTCTCCCCTCCCCCAGCCTGAAACCTGCTTGCTCGGGGTGGAGCTTCCTGCTCATTCGTTCTGCCACGCCCACTGCTGGAACCTGAGGAGCCACACACGTGCACCTTTCTACTGGACCCGAGATTATTCGGCGGGAATCGGGTCCCCTCCCCCTTCCTTCATAACTAGTGTCCCAACAATAAAATTTGAGCTTTGATCAGAATGAATTTGTCTTAGCTCTGTTTCTTCTTTTGCCCCGTCTAGATTCCTCTCTTACAGCTCGAGTAGCCTTCTCAGTCGATCCGTTCATGTTGCGAGCTGCTGGCGGCCGCAACATAATATCACCATTATTGTTTACTATAGTAAATATTTATTCAAATCTCTGTTTGTCTTTATAATATCCTTTCTCATGCCTATCTTTGTTTTCTGGGAATTTATGGTTTTACTTAGCATCATTTTTCTTCTTCTCGGGATATTTCCTTTAGTTTTCCACCTAGTACATACTCCTTAAGATTTTGGTTATATTAAGTGTATCATTTTAAAAAGATGTATGCTAGATGCTCACAGTCATCTATCTATAAGATGGAACACAGGGTCCCAAATGGAGAAGCTAGAGAAAGCACCCAAGGAGCTGAAGGGGTCTGCTACCCTATAGGTGGAACAACAATATGAACCCCAGAGCTCATGTCTTTAGCTGCATATGTAGCAGAAAATGGCCTAGTTGGCCATCACTGGGAAGAGAGGCCCCTTGATCTTGCAAACTTTATATGCCCCAGTACAGGGGAATGCCAGGGCCAAGAAGAGGGAGTGGGTGGGTAGGGAAGCAGGGGGTGGGGAAGGTATAGGAACTTTCAGTATAGCATTTGAAATGGATATAAAGAAAATATCTAATAAAAAAATAAAAGCTTATGTTATTTTAAAAAAAAATAAAACGGGACTGTAAGACTGGATCACTATCAGGGACATCAGCCCTCTGCCTGGGCTTAGGACCCACACACCAGGGTGCTACAACAACCAGGTAAACTAAGGATTCTCTGCCACCCATCCAGCAACACAGGCCAGCAGACAGGGATGTGCAGAGAGGCACATGGATAGGGGCGTTTGTACCCAAGGCTTAGACCAGTTATACCGTGGTGATGCAGACTTCAGACCTGTCTCAGCTCCAGGGGAAAACCTTCTCTCCCTCTCCCTCTCCCTCTCCCTCTCCCTCTCCCTCTCCCTCTCCCTCTCCCTCTCCCTCTCCCTCTCCCTCTCCCTCTCCCTCTCCCTCTCCCTCTCCCTCTCCCTCTCCCTCTCCCTCTCCCTCTCCCTCTCCCTCTCCCTCTCCCTCTCCCTCTCCCTTTCTTTCTTTCCTTTGAGTCAGGCTTTCTCTGTGTAGACTTGGCTGCACTAGATGGTAGACCAAGCTAGCCACAAACTCAGATATCCACTAGGATTATATGTACGCACGCACTAACAACTCCCACCACTCTTCCTGCCTTTCTGCACACAGTGGGTTCGGGTTAATGTAGTTCAGACAGTTAGCCATGGATACCAGGGCAGTTGCAGAGATGGACAGTGGAGAAGCAGTGTTAAGGAGTTAACAGGACTCCCTGCAGACTAGATCACAGTACATATGCTCCAGTGTTCCCTTTCCCCGGGAAGCTGCTACTCGAGTCTTTCCTTTGAAGTGAAGTGCATCCTCAGTGCCACACCAAAGTCATTTTCTGGGCTGAATCCCGTTATGCATCTCCAATTTCTCTTAGCGTGGGGATGCATAATAGAAAAGTTATTCGTGATGACCTCCTGTCTGATGTGTATAACTGAGAAGAGTTTGAATTCTTGAGATCAGTGGTGAAAGGATACTCGATTCCAAATATGTCCTTTCTTTCTTCCTCTATGGTAATTTCCTAAGTTTTCTTTGCAAGAAGACCTGTCAAGTATCATTCACACAAAGACCTATAACCTGTTGGGTCTTAAATTCAAGGCAAAAATGTTGAACTAAAGTGTCGATTAACATATCAAACTGGACAGTGGCCTCAGCATCCCTCTGTCCCTTGCTGGCATGCCTCCCTACCTGCAGCCACCCATGCCCCACACTCCCCAGTCCAGGTGATCCCCTGGGCTTTCCTCCTTCCAGCTCCTCTGACCCCTATATAACAAAGTCACTTTTAGCTGTGCTAGTCTCTTGGCTCAGGTGGTCCCTCTACGTTGGTGGCCCCTCTTTCTCTTTTCAGATCTCCTCTCCTCACATGGCCCAGCTTAGGGTCATGTTCACTCTATAAGGTTTTCTGTCTGGTCTGGAACTCACTGTGACAGGCTAATTTCTAATCCCAAACATCAACTTGCCTCTGCCAGCAGTTCTGTAATTTAGGAGTGTTTCAGCAAGCCCGGCTTTTGGAGCTCAAGGAAATATTGACACATCTATAATCACAACACTCTCCCTAACAGATTGAGTGTAAGGCTCCATCTGGGGAGGTGTGTCCACTTCCTGGCGCTTGATCACGTCTGAACTACATTGTCCAGAAGACATTGCACCGAAAAAAGCCAATGAAAACAGGCGCGTTAGTGACAACAAAAGGACGCTGGGCGGGACTTTCGGCTTTGCATGCAGGAGGTTCTTTGAAACTTTCTGGATCTGTCAGTCTGCTTCACAGAAAACTAGTTTTATCAGTATTGGTCATGGCAGAAAAACGGTAGAGTTGAGGCGTTTTTCCTCCATCACGGAGACAGAGCTGAGGTTTTCGACAGCCCGTGTTATCTAATTCAAGCTTCGAGGAGGGATGGCCACGTCCCAGGGACCAGCTGGCCAGTGGAGCCCAATGGTGATTGTGGAGACTGGGGGTGGAGCCCTGCCCCAGATGAGTGCCTAGTGATCGCCCACCTACCTGAGTTCTAGAGTGCTGAGATCTGGGTCAGGAGCCAACAGGGTAGACTCCCATTTCCCCGACTGTTGGGCAACGGTGGACGAAATTATGGTAGTTGGGTTGTTTAGTTTTGGTTTGGTTTGGTTTTGTCATCTGTGTGCTAGATCGCTTGAGCCATCCCCTCTGACTCAGTGTGGTGGACTGTACCTCTCAAGGCTTGTGGGAGGGCCTGAGCACTACTGGCATTAGATGAGGGAAAGGGCTCAGTGAACCTAAGGACCTGACTTTTGTATAGAGAGATTCTGGTGGCCAAGAAGATTTGAACAGGTGAGAGATTCCATCTAGTCAGTTTTCCGAGCATGGGGTGGGGGTAATATGGGTGTAGGCAGAGACCTGTGAATCCTTGGGTAAATCCTGTGTACTCATGTTTGAGTTGGAATGCAAGCTGTAGCAGGGGTTGGGGAGTTGTAGGGTGGGTGATGGTGGTGTTCAGATCTTTGATGGAGTTATTTTATTCTCTCTGTATGCCCCTCTCCCCCACCTCCTTCCCTCCTCCACCGCCCCCAGGAGGCCTGGTGAGCTCCTGCTCTCCCTCCCTTCCTCTCCCCTTTCCACTCTCTCCTCTTCCCTCTTCCTTAAGCCCTCTCCCTATTTCTTTGCCTCTCTCCCTCCCCCTCCCCCTCTCCCTTTCCCCTCCTTCTACCTCAGACTGGGCCTCTCTATGTAGTCATGGCTGTCCTGTCTCTCTATGTACTAGGGTGTCTTCAAACTCAGAGAGATTCTTCTATCTCTAACTCACAAGTGATGAGATTAAAGCACCTTTTGTTATATTTTTACTTTATTTATTTTCTTTTGATCTAGGCTCAAACTCACTGTTTACACCACACTAGCCTCAAATTCACAGAGATTTGCTTTCTTGTGGGTTAGGGTCGCCTTTGGTAAGGGCTGCCAAATGAACTCTGGTTCATGGTGGAAGAGCCCTAATCGGAGCCAACCACTCCTACCTTTCCAATGAGTTTTAAAAACTCAGCCATCAGGATGTGCTGCTGAACTAAGTGTAGCTGTGAGGGAAAATTAAATTAAAAATAATTTTATTTTTTAAATAATATTACTAAGTTATATTAGTAATTAAAATTAATATTACTAATTTTTAAATACTACTGAAAGATTTTACAATTCTATGATTGCATTCAGCATTTGAGTAGTCTGCCTTGTTATTAGCTCTCCTCCCTCTCCCCATTGACACTCCCCATGACTATAGCTGGCCTATATACATCGTGTTGGCCTCAGATGCACAAAAGTCTGCCTGCTTCTGCCTTGCAAATGATGTGTAAAGGATAATTCCAAAGTCTTAATTCAATGTGGGTAGAGAAAACTACATTTTGAAATCATATGTACCCATTTGTGAAACTTTTGAAAGAAGCATTAGTCATGTGCTCAGGAAGAGCCTGTACCAAACACTTGACACATAGGACTGAGGTGGAGACTGTGATTCTCTTTTGTTTGTTTTTTAAAAATTCATTTATTTTATGTATATAAGTACACAGTTGCTATCTTCAGAAACACCAAAAGAGGGTGATCTCTCCAGAACAATGAGTCTCTTTTTGGAATAGGAAGGTATGTTTGTTTTAATGAGAACAGTTTCCATAGGCTTAGATATTTGAATGCTTAGTCCCCAGGGTGTGGAACTGTTTGAGAAGAATTGGGAGGATTAGGAGGTAAGATATTGTTGGAGGAAGGGCGTGGCTGGGAGTGAACTTGTAGTTTTCAGAAGCCCACACCTACTCCAGTGCGCGCGCGTGTGTGTGTGTGTGTGTGTGTGTGTGTGTGTGTGTGTGTGTGTGTTTGTGTCTGCTGCCTGTAGATCAGAATGTAAAGACTTCAGGTATTGCCCTGGCCTCTCTTCTCCCCACCAAGCTAGTTCTGGACGAACACTCTGAAACTGTTAGCTAGCACCCAGTTAAATGCTTTCTTTTAATTGTAAGAATTGCCTTGGCCAAGGTGTCTCTTCAGGGCAATAAAACAGTAAATGAGACAGGCTGCCCTGCTTATCTTCAGGTAACAAACTGAAGAGATTGATTCTTTGTCCAAGGTCACCCAGTAAGAGACACCATTAAGGGATGGAGCGCAGTGGGTACCTGACTGCATGTATGAGAGGGGACTTGGGTGAACCTTTGGGATACCAACACTCTTGCTTATTACTCACAACCTTGTTTTTCTATAGGTTTCCCAGTATTCAGTGAAACCTGCTAACCAGAAAAAGTGGAGGGTGACCAGGAATCACATCCTCACTTAACACATAAGTGACCTCTGGGACTGTGGTGTCCTGGGACTCTGTGCTGGAATTGTCTCTGTCCTTCCATTGGATTTCCCTGGCACATGCTCAGAATGAAGGGTCGCCACGTCCACAGCAGGGATTACATGGACAGGCTTCCCTTTATGGTAACTATTGGCTGAAGATTCAAAGGTCTTAAAGCTCCAGTGATGACATTAGACCACGCCTGGAAGTTAGATAAGCTGGGGATAATTAGAAATGCTCAGGCATGCATGAGGTCAGCTGGCTTTAGTGGAAGGTAGGAATTGTGGTAGCACAACAGTTGTGGGCTAAGTCTGCATACTGGGATTGAATGGAAGCTCAGTGTGAAGACTGAAGTGTGTGTCATGAGGTCTTGTACACATATGTTCCTGGGCTTTGTGCCAGGGACAGAGTGGACAACAGTGCCCCAAATGTAGTCTGTGTGAAACAGATGATTGGGTGGAATCCATGATAGTGTCTGGTTGGAAGGAGTCCATGTGAATTCTCAGATTGAAAGGAGGGACATTCTTCTAGCTTTGATTGACTCCAGCTGTGATGGTTTCAATGAACTCACCCTCCAGATAGTCATAGACTTGCATACTTGTTCCTTATTGGTGGAACACTTTAGAGATAATAATGATATATAGCCTTGTTGGAGGAAGTGTGTCACTGGGGGTGGGCTAGTAGGTCTCAAAAGCTCTTGCCATTCCCTGTTAACTCTCTCTGCCTGGTACTGTACTATGGATCAGGATATAAGCTCTCAGCAACTGTTCCAGTGCTGTGTGTGCCTGTATTCATCCTCCCTGCCATGGAGGTTACAGATTGACCCTCTGAGGTGTAAGCCCCAATAAACTCCTTGTTATCATAAGTTGCCTTGGTCATGGTGTCTCTTCACAGTAATAGAAAAGTAATTAAGCCACTATGTCAACTGTTGTTGCTGAGTGATGAGCACAGTAGTCGGTGGGACCTCAAGGGCAGACTAGCTATCAGTAGAATAGGTTCACAACCTGGTACCCTCTGAGGTAGGAAGCTCAGTTGGAATGACATAAGGATACTAGGAATACCTGACAAGGAGGATTCATATAAATTCAACTTTTTCCACTGTTCAGGACTATTTATCCTTTGAGGATGTGGCTGGGTACTTCTCCTGGGAGGAATGAACACTGCTTAATGACTCTCAAAGAATCCTGCACCAGACTGTGATGTCAGAGATCTGAAAACTCATGTCTTTGATGGGAAAGACCCTACCATCATTTAAGAGCATGTCTAGGCTTTCTTTGGTTTTTGGGGTTTTTTTTTTGGTTTTGTTTGTTTGTTTGTTTGTTTGTTTGTTAGAGAGAGCTGTATCTTTCTCAAAGCTGGCCTATGAATACCAAGGCTTTCCCCCACAGTCTTGGAGTATAAAATACAGGTTAAAAACAAGTCAAGTTTCACAACAGCTCTGTTTCTCTCAATTGCAGCAAAGGCACACAGGAATTAATTTGGATTTAGAAATTTTTTGGGTGTAGTTTGAGACATCAGTCTATCTTTAGAATCCTACCTGTGCTAGATGTGCTTTGTAGACCTGGCTGTCCTCTGACTTTCCAAGGTCTTTTTGCTCCGTTCTTTGAGAGTTGCAATTAATGGACTTCACAAACACGTCTGGTCTGGGGTTAGGATACTTAACACTGACAGATTCCCTGTGACCTGATGACACTCTAAATATTTGGGATGTTTTTGACTCAAGTACTTCTGGTGACATGCCTTATGTTTGATTGTAGCAGGAATTTGGCACTGGTAAGTTAAGTTTATTTTATTTTATTTTATTTTATTTTATTTTATTTTATTTTACTTTACTTTATTTTATATTTTTGCAAGACACCCTTAACAGGATTACTCTCACTAGGCTTTATTCTTCTCTCCTGTATGGGTTGCATCACTTAGTACAGAAATGTCATTTTTTTTTGTATCATGTCCTTTAGGACTTATACCTTCTGGGATCCATGGGATTACTCAGCTGGAGTCTTGGGGAGAGCCCTCTGTGCCTGCGTTGAGATTCCTGACTCCAGGTATGTTATAGGTACATAGCGTGTGGTGGTTTTTGATGTTTGAAGGTATTAATTCTGAACCAGAACTGTCCCTTGGGTGTCAGTCTTGAATGTTTTGCCTGTTGCCTTGCAACCCAGTGATACACAGCTGTTCCTGTATTGTGATGGTGTGCACTGTAAATGTAACTCCTATTTGCCTGATGTAATTGTCATCTCAGAGGCAGTGAGCTTCCAACTGGTAAGCAAGGCCTAATCTTGGAAGCTTCTAGCCTATGTGCAATCTAATCAAGGACTAGAGTGGTTTCAACCCCTGAGACTTACTATTGAATAAGTTCACCTGTTCTACCTTATTTCTGAACACTGGCAGGATGGTCAACACAGCTATTTTGGCTCAAACTCCTTTGATTCAAACTGGCTTCTTTTACAGTGTGACTGAATTGCTCTGTTTGGTCTCAAAGTAACTCTTGCAAGTTGTTCTAATCTTCTGGCTTCTCATTCTCTGGTTCATTCTGTCTTCACCTGTATCTAGCTTGTTCTCTCTGCAAGCTGCCTATCAAAATATTCAGGTCAAAACTTCATCTGAACACTCTGTCTGCTCTGACTTAGACTCACTTTCCTGTCTTATCGCTCATTCATTTAGTCAAATATTTCTCTGATTCATCACTTTGCCTACCTCTCAATTAGATGTCACTTTCCAACATGGCTGCTTCTTCTACCAACTAACTCTAGTTGGTAGAACAATGTTTTGGTAAACGTGTGTACTATAGGAATGTCAGTATTCTAACCAGAGCAGCATGTTGGATTATAATTCATCAACCATGCACTATACCTTGGCAGTACTTAAATTCAGGTTCTTTAGGTACCATGCCATACAGCTATACACAGCCTTCTGTACTGTGTCTTGAATCCCCATTAGATGAAGATTGCAGAAAGCTATTGGCGAGGAAAGAGTTTGTTACTGTACCTAGCACTCATCCCTGTCACTTATTTCATGCTTGTGTTTTTGCTGTTCCTAAGGTCCATACAACATAAGATATTGACAAATTCAGCATGGTATTGGACCCTAGCCCCTTTGTTCAGTGAGAAACCTCAGATCATCATTAGTAATAGATGCTGTCTCTCTGTCTGTCAGTCTGTCTGTCACTTGATAGTCTACATGCCACTCATCAGGACTTCTCTGTGTCCAGGTTGTTGGATCAAAGAGGAGAGTGAAATGTCACCCTTTGAGCAGAGTCTGTCTGCAGAAGGTGCCAGTCCATCCACACTGCAATAGCACATGCTGTGCTGTGCTGAGACACTTGTGCTAAGCATGGACAATGTGATTATCCTCCCGACCTCCTCGGGTCTTCTAAGGCATCAAGTGACTTACACTATTGGGGATGCCCCCACGAACACTGAGAGTAGAGAGGCCATTCAGAGTGAGAAGAAGAACTGCATACACAGCGACAGTGGCAAAAAACTTTTACTAGCTCATCCCAACTCAATCAACACAGGATGATACACACTGGAAAAAAGCCTTTTCGGTGCAGGGAGTGTGGGATGTCCTTTACCCAAAAAGCCTTTCTCGTTAAGCATTTTCAGAATTCACTCTGGAAAGAAGCATTTCAGGTGAAGTGAGTGTTGCAAAACCTTCAAGGACAACTGCTTCCTTGTTGCTTATCAGCGAGTTCACACAGAAGAGACACTGTTACATGGACTAAACGTGGCAAGTCATACATTAACAGATCCAGTATTTCAACTGCACATATATATGAATACTAAGTGCATAACTAGTGCCTATGAGAGACCCCCTCCCCCAAATGCATTGGATTCCTGGAACAGGAGATACATATGGGTATGAAGCAGTCTGTTTCCTGGAAATGGAACCCTGGTCCTCTACCATAGCAGAATATGGACTTACACGCTGAACCCTCTCTAAAATCCATGTTTTACATTTTTAAGAAGTTACTAGATTTTGTTCTAAAAGGCTGTGTGTTTCAGTTTTCCTCCTGTTGCACACCAGATACCAGTTTGTCACATCCTGACATTTTCCAAGTCGTGAGGTATTCACTTTAACAATTTTAGTAACTATGGTGGCTCAGGCATGATGGTGCAGGCTTTAATCCCAGCACTCAGGAGGCAGAGGCAGCTGTAGTCAGTGAGTTCAAGGTCGTCATAGTCTAGGAGTCCCAGATCCTTGTATACCTTTAAGTGAATGCTGGGAATTGAACCAAAGTTATCTGCAATAAGAGTAAGTACTGTTATCCAGTGAACCATTTTCCTGACCCTGTATCTATGTTTCCTTTTTTGTTTATATACAGTCTTACCATGTTGGTTTGGCTAGCTTTTTTCTCTCTGTATCACAAGTTGTCCTAGAACTCATAGACCTACCATATTCTGGGTTCTGAGTGCTGGTATTAAAGACACACCCCTCTGGGAGATCAAAATAAACTGGTGCTTTCCTGTCTTAGACATTGCCCTGAGTAGATTTCGGGTGCTAGGTCTGCACCCAACCACACAACACCCAGAGGATGCTGGACTCCCAGGTGTTCTAATACACCCATGATCATAGGATCACAGGTTCTTTGGAGTTTGATCATGCCAGGGTTTCAGGATCCTACAGGCACCTTGACTCCTAGGCACTATTACATGGAGAATTTCAGGATCAATGGATCACAGAGACAGCTGGACTCTGAGGAGCTCTGATACAACCAGGAAAACAAGATGGACAAGCTCCAGTCAGAGACATTGATTGCAGGTAGCACTAGAGATACCCAGATGGAGAGAGGCAAGATCAAGAACATAAGCATCAGAAACCAAGTTTACTTGGCATCATCAGAGCCTAGTTCTCCCATTATAGCAAGTCCTGTATATCATATCACACCAGAATTGTACAAAGAATCAATAAACCCAAGAGCTGGTTCATTGAGAAAAATCAACAAGATAGATAAACCCTTAGCCAGAGTGATGAGAGGACATGGAGACAGTATCCAAATTAATAAAATTATAACTGAAAGTGGAGACATAACAACAGAAACCATGGAAGTCCTAAAAATTATCAGATCCTAATACAAAAGCCTATACTCAGCAAAATGGAAAATATGGATGAAATGGACAATTTTCTAGGCACATACCAGGTACCAAAGTTAAATAAGGATCAGATAAGCCATCTAAACAGCCCCATAACTTCTAAAGAAATAGAAGCAATGATTAATAGTTTCCCAACTGAAAAAAGCCCAGGTCCAAATGTGTTTAGTGCAGAGTTCTATCAGACTTTCTAAGAAGAGCTAATACCAATTCTGTTCTAACTATTTCACAAAATAGAAACAGAAGGACACTATTCAATTCATTTTATGAAGCAACAATTACACTTATACCTAAACCTTACAAAGATGCAAAAAAAAAGATAACTTCAGACCAATTTCCCTTATGAACATTGATGCAAAAATACTGAATAAAATTCTCACAGACTGTAAGAACATAAGAAAACAATCAACCATTATGATGAAGTATTATTTATCCCAGGAATGAAGGAATGGTTCAATATACAGAAATCAAAGTAACTCACTATATAAATAAAAGCAAAGGAAAAAAAACCACATGTTCATCTCATTCAAAGTTGAGAAAGTATATGACAGAACTCAGCATCCCTTCATTCTAAAAGTCTTGGAAAGATCAGGAGTTCAAAACCCATACCTAAACATAATAAAAGCAAAATATAGCAAACCAGAAGACAACAACAAACTAAATGGAGAGAAACTTGGAAAAATCCCACTAAAATCAGAAACTAGATGAGGCAGCCCACTCTTCCCCTACCATTTCAATATAGTACTTGAAATCCTAGCCAGAGCAATTTGATAACAAAAGGAGGTGAAAGGGAAAAAAAATGGAGAGGAAGAAGTCAAAATATCAGTATATGGAGATGATATGATAGTATACGTAAGTGACCCCAAAATCCCACCAGAGAACTCCTAAACCTGAAAAACAACTTCAACAATGTGGCTGGATATAAAATCAACTCAAACAAATCAGTAGATTTCCACTACTTAAGGGATAACCGGGCTAAGAAAAAAATTAGGAAAATGATATCCTTCACAATACTCACAAATAATATAACATACCTTGATGAGGCTCTAACCAAGGAAGTGAAAGATATGTATGACAAGAACTTCAAGTCTCTGAAGAAAGAAATCAAAGAAGATCTCAGAAGTTGGAAAGATCTCCCATGCTGATGAATTGACAGGACTAATAAAGTAAAAATGGCCATCTTGGCAAAAGCAATCTACAGTTTCAGTGCAATCCCCACCAAAATTCCAACTTAATTCTTCAAAGAGTTAGAGCAATTTGCAAATTCATATGGGATAACTAAAAAATGCAGGATCTCAAAAAATATTCTCAGCAATAAAAGAACTTCTGTGGGAATCATCATCCCTGACCTTAAGCTGTACTACAGAGCAATTGTGATAAAAACTGCATGCTCGTGGTATAGCAACATACAGGTAGATCAATGGAGTAAAACAGAAAATGCAGAAATGAACCCGTATATCTATGGTCACATAATCTTTGACAATGAAGTAAAACCCATCCAATGGAAATAACAAGACTGCATTTTCAAAGGTGTTGGATCAACTAGTGGTTAGCATGTAGGGAATGGTATATACAATATAGTGCAATGCTTGTATTTTATGTAAACTCCTTTATGAGAAAGGCCCACCTTATGAGTCCCCTTGGGGGCAAAGTAATTATGAAACATGGAGTGATACTGCAGGAAGACTATGACATTTTTCACTTTGGGAATCTCTCACAACGCCTTGGGATTAAGGCTAGTCTCCCTAGTCTGCTGGTAGAGAATAGCAGAATCACGAGAGGAACAAGCTCTAACCAGAGACAACTATAACAACTGACTCCAGAGTTTACCAGATGGCAAAAGGCAGATGAAAGTATCTTACTTACAAAAACGATGACCACTCACAACCATAAAAACCCAGTAATTCCACCTCATCCAGTCCAGGGCACCCGAACAGACCCGTAAACCTAGACCTGGATTTAAACGCATATCTCATGATGATGATAGAAGACATCAAGAAGGTCTTTAATAACAGACTTAAAGAAATACAGGAGAACACTGCTAAAGAGTTGCAAGTCCTTATACAAAAACATGAAAACACATCCAAACAGATGATGGAACTGAAAAAAAAAAATACTACACCTAATAAACCCCAAAGTGAGGCAACGCTGGAGATAGAAAACCTAGGAAAGAAATCTGGAACCATAAATGTGAGCATCAGCAACAGAATACAAGAGATGGAAGAGAGAATCTCAGGTGCAAAAGATTCCATAGAGAACATTGACACAACAATCAAAGAAAATACACAATGCAAAAAGACCCTAACTCAAAATATTGAGGAAATCCAGGACACAATGAGAAGACCAACGCTACAGATAATAGGAGTAGATGAGAATGAAGATTCTCAACTCAAAGGGACAGCAAATATCTTCAACAAAATTATAGAAGAAAATTTCCCAAACCTAAAGAAAGAGATGCCCATGAACACACAAGAAGCCTACTAAACTCCAAATAGACTGGACCAGAAAAGAAATTTGTCCCAACACATAATAATCAGAACAACAAATGCACTAAAGATAGAATATTAAAAGCAGTCAGGGAAAAGGTCAAGAAACATATAAAGGGAGGCCTATCAGAATTACAGCAGACTTTTCACCAGAGACTATGAAAGCCAGAAGATCCTGGAGAGATATTATACAGACACTAAGAGAACACAAATGCCAGCCCAGGTTACTATACCCAGCCAAACTTTCAATTACCATAGATAGAGACCCCAAAGTATACCACAAGAAAATCAAATTCACACATTATCTTTCCACAAATCCAGCCCTTCAATAATAACAGAAAAACAAAAACAATACAAGGATGGAAAACACGTCCTAGAAAAAGCAAGATAGTAATCCTTCAACAAACCTAAAATAAGACAGCCACGTGAACAGAATGCCAACTTTAACAACAAAAAAATAGGAAACAAACTTACTTTTCCTTACTATCTCTTAATATCAATGGACTCAACGTCCCAATAAAAAGACATAGACTAGCAGACTTACTACACAAACACGACCCAATATTTTGCTGCTTACAGGAAACCTATCTAAGGGATAAAGACAGACACTACCTCAGAATGAAAGGCTGGAAAACAATTTTCCAAGAAAATGGTCTGAAGAAACAATCTGGAGTAGCCATTCTAATATCTAATAAAATCGACTTCCAACCCAAAGTCACCAAAAAAGACAAGGAGGGGCACTTCATACTCATCAAAGGTAAAATCTTCCAAGAAGTACTCTCAATTCTTAATATCTATGCTCCAAATACAAGGGCAGTCACATTCATTAAAGAAACTTTAGTAAAGCTCAAAGCACACATAGCAACTCACACAATAATATTGGGAGACTTCAACACACCACTTTCACCAATTGACAGATCATAGAAACAGAACCTAAACAGGGACACAGTGAAACTAACAGAAGTTAAGAAACAAATGGATCTAACAGATATCTACAGAACATTTTATCCTAAAACAAAGGATATACCTTCTTCTCAGCACCTCATGATACCTTCTCCAAAATTGAACTCAAAATTGATCACAAAAAAGCCTCAATAGATTCAAATATATTGAAATTGTCCCATGCATCCTATCAGATCACCATGGATTAAGGCTGATCTTCAATAACAAGATAAATAATAGGAAGCCAACATTCACGTGGGAACTAAACAACAATCTCCTCAGTGATACCTTGGTCAAGGAAAGAATAAAGATAGAAATTAAGGGCTTTTTAGAGTTTAATGAAAATGAAGCCACAAAATACCCAAACTTATGGGATACAATGAAAGCATTTCTAAGAGCAAAACTCATAGCTCTGAGTGCCTCCAAAAAAGAAACTAGAGAGAGCACACACTAGCAGCTTGCCAGCACACCTAATAGCTCTTTAAAAAAAGGGAAGCAAATTCACACAAGAGGAGTAGAAGAGAGGAAATAATCACACTCAGGGGTGAAATCACCCAAGTGGAAACAAGAAGAACTATTCAAAGAATCAACCAAAGGTGGAGCTGGTTCTTTGAGAAAATCAACAAGATAGATAAACCCTTAGCCAGATGAAATAGAGGTCACAGGGACAGCATACTAATTAACAAAATCAGAAATGAAAAGGGAGACATAACAACAGGTCCTGAAGAAATCCAAAACACCATCAGATCCTTCTACAAAAGGCCATACTCAACAAAACTGGAGAACCTGGATGAAATGTACAAGTTTCTTGTCAGATACCATGTACCAATGTTAAATCAAGATCAGGTTAATTATCTAAACAGTCTTATTTCCCTAAAGAAATAGATGCAGTCATTAATACTCTCCCAATCAAAAAAAAAAAAAAAAAGCCCACGCCAGATGTGTTTAGTGCAGAGTTCTATCAGACCTTCAAAGAAGATCTAATCCCAGTTCTTCACAAACTATTCCACAAAATAGAAGCAGGAGGTACTCTACCCAACTCATTCTATAAAGCCACAATTACTCTGATACCTAAACCACAAAAGACCCAGCAAAGTTAGAGAACTTCAGACCAATTTCCCTTATGAATATCAATGCAAAACGCCTCAATAAAGTTCTTGGAAACAGAATCCAAGAACACATTAAAGGAATCATCCATCCTGACCAAGTAGGTTTCATTCGAGAGATGCAAATGAAATCCATCAATGTAATCCAGTATATATACAAACTCAAAGGAAAAAACCACATGATCAACTTGTTAGATGCAGAGAAAGCATATGACAAAATCCTACACCCATTTATAATAAAAGTCTTGGAAAGATCAGAAATTCAAGGCCCTTACCTAAACATGCTAAAAGCAATCTACAGCAAACCAGTAGCCAACATCAAAGTAAATGGTGAGAAGCTGGACACAATCCCACTAAAATCAGGGACTAGACAAGGCTGCCCACTTTCTCCCTACCTATTCAACATTGTACTTGAAGTCCTAGCCAGAGCAATTCCACAACAAAAGGAGATCAAGGGGACACAAATAGGAAAGGAAGAAGTCAAAATATCACTTTTTGCAGATGATATTATAGTATATATAAGTGATCCTAAAAATTCCAACAGAGAAATCCTAAGCCGGATAAAAAGCTTCAATGAAGTAGCTGGATATAAAATTAACTCAAACAAGTCAATGGCCTTTCTCTACACAAAGAATAAACAGGCTGAGAAAGAAATTAGGGAAACAACACTCTTCTCAATAGTCACAAATAATATAAAATATCTTGGCATGACTCTAACTAAGGAAGTGAAAGATCTGTATGATAAGAACTTCAAGTCTCTGAAGAAAGAAATTAAAGAAGATTTCAGAAGATGGAAATATCTCCCATGCTCATGGATGGGCAGGATCAGTATAGGAAAAATAGCTATATTATGAAAAGCAATCTTCAGATTCAATGCAATCCCCATCAAAATTCCAACTCAATTTTTCAACGAATTAAAAAGGACATTCTGCAAATTCATCTGGGATAACAAAAAACCTAGGATAGCAAAAACTCTTCTCAAGGATAAAAGAACCTCTGGTGGAATCACCATGCCTGACTTAAAGCTGTACTAGAGAGCAATTGTGATAAAAACTGCATGGTACTGGTGTATCGACAGACAATTAGACCAATGGAATAGAATTAAAGACCCAGAAATGAATCCACACACCTATGGTCACTTGATCTTTGGCAAGGGAACAAAAACCATCCAGTTGAAAAAAAGACAGCATTTCAACAAATGGTGCAAGCAAAACTGGTAGTTATCATGTAGAAGAATGCAAATTGATCCATTCCTATCTCCTTGTACTAAGGTCAAATCTAAGTGGATTAAGGAACTCCACATAAAACCAGAGACACTGAAATTTGAAGAGGAGAAAGTAAGGAAAAAGCCTCGAATATATGAGCACAGGGGGAAAATTCCTGAATAAAACAATAATGGATTGTGCTGTAAGATCTAGAATTGACAAATGGGACACCATAAAATTTCAAAGCTTCTGCAATGCAAAAGACACCTTCAGTAATAAAAAAAGGCCACCAACAAATTGGGAAAGGATCTTTACCTATCTAAAATCAGATAGGGGACTAATATCCAACATACATAAATAATCAAGAAGGTGGACTCAATGAAATCAAATAACCCCATTAAAAATGGGGTTTACAGCTGAACAAAGAATTCTCACCTGAGGAATACCGAATGGCTGAGAAGCAACTGAAAAAATGTTGAACAGCCTTAATCATCAGCGAAATGCAAATCAAAACAACCTTGATATTCCATCTCACACCAATCAAAATGGCTAAGATCAAAAATTCACGTGACAGCACATGAAGGAGAGGATGTGGAGAAAAAGGAACACTCCTCCATTGTGGGATTACAAGCTTATGAAATGACTCTGGAAATCAGTCTGGAGGTTCCTCAGAAAATTGGACATAGTATTATCAGAGGATCCCGCAATACCACTCCTGAGCATATATCCAGAAGATATTCCAACCGGCAAGAAGGACACATGCTCCACTATGTTCCAAGCAGCCTTATTTATAATAGCCAGAAGCTGGAAAGAACCCAGATGCCCCTCAACAGAAGAATGGAAAAATAAAATGTGGTACATTTACACAAAGGAGTACTAAACAGCTAATAAGAAAATGAATTTATGAAATTTCTAGGCAAATGTATGGACCTGGAGTACATATCCTGAGTGAGGTAAACCAATCACAAAAGAACTCACACAATATGTACTCACTGATAAGTGCATATTAGCCCACAAACTTAGAATACCCAAGATATAAGATAAAATTTGCTAAACACATTAAACTCAAGAAGAAAGAAGACCAAAGTGTGGACACTTCGCCCCTTCTTAGAATTAGGAACAAAACACCCATGGAAGGAGTTACAGAGACATAGTTTGGAGCTGAGAAGAAAGGATGGACCATCTAGAGACTGCCATATCCAGGGATCCTTCCCATAGTCAGCCTCCAAATGCAGACACCATTGCATACACTAGCAAGATTTTGCTGAAAGGACCCAGATATAGCAGACTTTTGTGATATTATGCCAGGGTCTAGCAAACACAGAAGTGGATGCTCACAGTAAGCTATTGGATGGATCACATTGCCCCCAAAGTAGGAGCTAGAGAAAGTATCCAAGGAGTTGGTGGAATCTGCAACCCTATAGGTGGAACAACAATAAGGAACTACTGAGTACCCCCCAGAGCTCGTGTCTCTAGCTGTATATGTATCATAAGATGGCCTAGTCTAGTCGGCCATCAGTGGAAAGAGAGGCCCATTGGTCTTGAAAACTTTATCTGCCTCAATACAGGGGAACACCAGGGCCAAGAAGTGGGAGTGGGTATGTTGGGGAGTCAGTGGGTGAGCAGACAGGGGACTTTTGTGATAGCACTGGAAATGTAAATGAAATAAACACGTAATTTTTTTAAAAGCACCTAAAGAAATGTTCAGCATACTCAGTCATCAAGGAAATGCAAATCAAAATGATCCTGTGATTCTACCTCATACCAGACAGAATGGCTAAGATCAAATACTCAGGTGACCGCAGGCACTGGTGAGGATGTGTAGAATGAGGAACACTCCTCCATTTCTCTAAGATTGTAAGCAGGTACAACCACTCTGGAAATCGTTCTGATGCTTCCTCAGGCAATTGGAAGTATTCCTACTTGAGGACCCTGCCATAGCACTCCTGGGCATATAACCAAAAGATGCTCCTAAATATAACAAGGACACATCCTATACAAATAACAAGGACACATGCTCCACTATGTTCATAGCAGCCTTATTTATAACAGCCAGAAGCTGGAAACAAACAAGATGTCCCTCAAAAGAGGGATAGATACAGAATATGTGGTACATTTCACAGTGAAGTACTACAGAGCTACTAAAAACAATGGATTCATGAAATTCACAGGCAAATGGATGGAACTAGAAAATGTCATCCTGAATGAGGTAACAAAATCACAAAAGAACACACATGGTATATACTCACTGATAAGTGGGTATTATGTAAAAAGATTGAAATGCCCATGATAGAACTCACAGACTATGCAAAGCACAAGAAGTAGGAAGACCAAATGTGGATTCTTTAGTCCTATCTAGTAGTGGGAGCAAAATAATCACAGGAGGTACAGAGTGAAAAGGATTTGGGAGAAAGAGAGAAGGTGAGAAGAAAAAAGGGGCAGGATCAAGTGTGAGGGGAGATGGGGGAAATATATGAAGGGTCAATAAATTAAAGAGAGGTGGGTAGCAAGGGGAGGTGGGAAACTGGGGGTAGCCAACAGAAAGTCCCTGATGCCAGGAAAGCAAAAGGCTCTCAAGACAAAACTGTGATGACATTAGCTGAAATGCCCAACCAAGGGGAGAGATCAGTAGAGACCAAATCCAGAGGTTAGGAATGGCCACCAGTTGAGGGTTGGATCCACCCCACCCCTTCTCAAAATTTAGCCCAGAATTTCTTCTGTCTAAAGGAAATGCAGTGAAAAGAGTAGAGCAGAAACTGAAGGAAAAGCCATCCAGAGACTCTCCGACCTGGGGATCCATTTTATATGCAGTCAACAATCCCAGTCACTATTGCTGATGTCAAGAAGTGCTTGCTCACAGGAAACAGTTATGGATGTCTTCTGAAAGACACAATGAGATCCTGACAGATACAGTTGCAAATGTTTGCAGGCAACCATTGGATGAGTACAGGAACCCCAGTGGGGGAGTTGAAGAAATACCAAAGGAGCTGAAGGGGTTTGCAACCCCATAGGAAGAGCAATGATATCAACCAACTAGACACCCCAGAACTCACAGGAACAAAATCACCAACCAAAGAATACACATGGAGAGACCCATGGCTCCAGCTGCATATTTAACAGTGGGGGGCCTTATCCAGCATCAACGGGAGGGGAGGAACTAAGTTCTGTGAAGGCTTGATGCCATTCCTTAAGAAAATTTAGAGCAGTAAGGTGGCAGGATGGGTGGGCATACACCCTCATAAAATCAGAAGGGAGGGAATTGTGATATGGAGGTTTGAAGGGGAAACTTGGAATGACGATAACATTTGAAATGCAAAGAATTAAAATAAGCAATAATTATTAATAAAACATGCATAGAAATAAAATAAATGAATAGATCTAAAAGTAAAAATCTGAAGAAAGTGAAAAATTATTTGACTAAAAAAGCATAAAGGAATTGGGAAGGAATAAAGGAATAAAGGAAATATGAAGCTTATGTCAGAATATTGAAAGAAAAATATCTTTCTTGAGTTGCAAATTGAGCATGACAAGAATGTCTTGAAGGGAGAAGAAGGTGGATTGAACTGAGGAATGAGTCAGTGGCCAGATGGGTGACAGACATGGGCCATGGTGGTACAGATACCAGCAAAGTACATGCTACATTTGTGTCAATGTGCTACAATGAAACCCTCAATAATGTACGGTAATGTACAGGAAATCATAATTATTAAACAAAAATGATTTAACAAAATTGAACTACTGAAAATTTCATTTGCACACTTGAAAAACAAATTTCCTCTGTATTCTTATGAAAGACAGCTCCATTATCATTCCTCTAGATAAAAAGTCTCTGTACTCTGAATTTATCAGAGATTCAGCAGTCATACACAGGAAAACCAGTGACTTTTACATAATGCAGAAATATACAATGCAAAACACTAAACTTGTTTGTGTCACTCTGAATTAAAATGGAGTATATCATTCCACATACTGATGAACTGCCTATATAACCTTTTCTTGATTCCAGTCCAAATCCAATGGAACAGGTTCATGAGTGTATAATATTTAGTAAACACTCAGATTGTCACTGTTGACTCTAGACTGCAACCAAATATACATGGGTAGAGAATGTACAAGAAAAGTTTATACACTGAACCACAGTGTCCCGTCACAGTCACTACTTGTTTCTAAGATATTTAATAGCTATTTGTAAATAAGATTCCTTAACAGCCACTACCTCAATGTAAAATGACAAAAAACAATATAGGAAAACAAATATGATGTAGAATAGATGCATCAGCCTAGGATATTAAGTTGAAAAAAATTGAGAACGTGGGAGGGAGATAATGGTTTGGAACTCAAATATTAACGTGATTTTTTTTCATTACTAATTAATTTTTGGAAAGTGAAGTGACTTTTTGTATTATTGGAAATAAAGAACAAAGCATGGCATATTTTCTGGGTCTTGTTGAGCCTTTAAATCTCAATCTTTACCATGTAAATTAACTGTGGATATGTGAAGAAATGTATGATTTCAGATAGAGCTTGATTACCTATACTTGGGATTTGATCTGTTTATAGGTTCTCAAGATAATGGAAGCACAGGTCTTGTTTATATATTTCTATCACTTAGTGACATAGGCCACACTCTACATGATCTGTGGATCTCAGTGACTGTAAACATGAGTCTGCCTCTGCATGACTTGGACTGTGTAATAAAGTGTCCTGTGAGTCCTCAGTAGCTCCAGTTTTGCTATTACTGGATGTCTCACTGTGAATAATGTGATTCAATCCACTGACATCATTTCTTTCTGTGTTCACATAATCAGATTGTTGAAACTTTCCAAGGACTAAATTTGAACACAGGGGCTTCCTTCTACAGATTCACAATCATGAATGATATCATGGAGACTGAGAATGATTCATACTCCTAAGTATTTACATACAAGTGTTTATTACATGGACTGTGGACACCAGTTGCAGAGCCCCAGGGAAGAAAGTATTTAAGTTTCTTCCAGAGCTCAGGAGAAACCTAAAAATAAAATGAGTCATGAATATGCAATAAACCTCACCTTTGCACAAAGAAATAAATGCTGGTAGAAATCTGATGTGCTGATATGCATGGCACTTCACAATCAATACTGCCCAGGTTTAAGGCAGGAAAAAGATGTTCATTTTCATGGGAGTTTTCTTCCTCCTTAATATTACACTTCTCATGGCCAATTTCATTGATCCCAGGTGCTTTTGGAGAATAAATTTGGATGAAATAATGGATGAATATTTGGAATTAACTTGTGCTTTCATCCTGGCAGCAGTTCAGACACCCACTGAAAAAGATTATTTCAACAAGACTCTTTCTGTAAGTAAATTTGTATTTTAAATTGAAATGAGAACATCAATATTTCTTGAGTGCTCTGAGGATGAAGATTAGGCAAATTCTTGAGTCTTCTGTCCTGGTGCTAATTCTGAACTCTGAGAAACAACCTTAATTCCTTTACAGATTTAATCCTATATTCTTCATTTAATTAATCCAGTTGAGGTTTTGGTTTTCCTCCAGGTTTCTTCTAAATTAAAAATTGGAAGCTTTGGAATAAAGGAATATCTACATTGATCTTTAACATAAAGCCCTCCTTTTGACCCTTTATATTGCACTGTAGACAGAGATGACTTATTGAAATTGATCCTGTAATATTGCATTATGTTTTATCCAAAGTACATGTAAATAAATGGTCATAAATTCTGCTGACAGTCCTTCCATAAGTGTGTTGTTCCTAGAGCATATTATGGTTCCAGTAATATTCATGGCACATATAGTTGTCAAAAACTTTACATACATACAAACTTACTATCTCAAAGTCATTGCATGTCGTCACTTATTGACTTCTAAAGCTTCATCAGGTTTGGAAAGAGAAGATACTTACACTCAGAAATTCCTACTTCATATGAATGCCTGGATGGATATCTTTGTATGTATATGAGCAAGAAATATTTAGCTCATTAGGGGTCAAAACATTGAAGTGTTTTAAAAGATAAAATCCAAAAGCACTGTGGCTTCGTACCTCAGACTATTTATGTACAATCACTGGCTTTTATGTTTTGCAAAGTTCAATTGGGCTCTCTCTCTTTAGAGTAAACTATATATGGAACATATGGAATCCAATGATATGATTACATTCTTTGAATAGGCAGGCTATCAACAGTGGTGACTGCTTATGTCCCTTATCACTGGCATGGGTGACAATTGTATTGTGGGATAGTTGTAACGTTTGAGAACAGTGATACAGGAGCTTTCTATTAGTTTTTTGTCATTATTTAAGACAAATGTCTTCTCCATTCATGTATGAGTTGGTTAATCTCTGACCCTTTTAAAATATCTAAATCTTGTGGGACTTATTTCAATAATTTTAGTAAATATTAGTGCATATGTTACCAACTTGGTATCAACACCAATTTTTGTGGATTGCTGATCATTGTTTTAAAACACAGCCTTTAGACAACTAGGCTACACAGACATATTATAACTGATGTTTCCTAAATTTCAGTTATAGGTAGTAGTTTGAGCATTGCACAACGTCTACTCTCAAATTTATTTTGTATAGTAGTAAAACTTTAATTAAGATTTGTGTGTGTGTGTGTGTGTGTGTGTGTGTGTGTGTGTGTGGTAATAAATAATATTAAAATGACCTATTTTACAGGATATAGAATGAAAACACAATAGTTGTATAAGTTTTAGTGAAAGACTGTATTTACTGCATTCTAATCATTAAATATGTAGGTGTACATAAAGTGTTCATTGATAAAATTATATGAAATGACAAGGATAAAACAGGAGATATTATTCTTTTCATAAAAATAAACAAAAGCAATGGTATTATCCCATTCCCATGATCTAGTGGTCCACTTTTTTTTTTTACAAAAACAGTGAATATATCATATAAATTTACACAAAAAAATCTCTTCTATATTATAAGCATATAATACTGGCATATAGAAATATCACAGATATTTCCTTATTTTCCTAGTTCTCAGTAGGATACTAGTAATGTTTTAGTGTGATGATAAGGGTTGTCAAAGATGTTTCCTAGAAATTAATTTATAATGAATAAAATACCCAGAGTGAATATATCACATTTGTTTGTAAATAGGAAGTAGAAGAATGATACATTAGTGGTGGGACAAGCCCTTAATCTCTGCACTAAACACCTGCCACTGCTGCATAATTGTGCATTTGAATTGAGGATAGTCTACAGGAAAGTATCTTATAAAACATTTGGATGTATTGCAATCTTATAACCTAAATAGTACTTGCTCAAATACATACAAACTTAAATATTGGCATGTATCAATTTCCAAATTCATGTTTGATATTTGAATTTAATTAAAAATAAATCTTTAGAGAATATTTTATTTCAATAAAAGATTGAAAAAATAACAGCATGAGGATAGATATGAAGGGATGTGTCAAGTATTTTGGCCACAAATTGTAAATGATTATAAGTACAGGAATCAAATGTTGCTGGAGAGAGAGACCATTATGCATTGATAAATCATGGTTTCATTTCTTTCATTCTTTCTTTCTTTCTTTCTTTCTTTCTTTCTTTCTTTCTTTCTTTCTTTTTTCTTTTTTCTTCCACCTTCGTCTGCACCCCAAATGCAGGTAGTAAAGGCCTGTGACAACACTCCTGGCTATGGTTTCATTTCCTTAACCAATTCAGTTAATTTCACAAGAAAATATCATAAACTCAGTGGCTCTAATAAAGAATTTATTTCTTGCTCAATAATTTCAAAATGAAGACATGATCAGAATTACTGTTTTGTCAATATCTGTGGTTTTCTCTTTACCTTCTGGTCAAGCACTCAAAAACAAAAATGGAAATTATCTCTGTGGATGAGGTCAATACCATCTCTTATTTAAGGGAGCAACACGATCATGAACTTTTAAAGTACTTACTATTTTCCAGGTCCACCTGTCAATCCAATCTTATAACAAAAGCCATTTGTTCCAATCTTTAGATGTGAGATGCAGAAACTTCCAGTATAGCATAGTAGTTCTATTGAGTACAAATGTTCATGTATAATCATCTGTCCATAATAAACACTGTACTCTTTTACAGAAAAACAACTACAAACCACAAATATGCTTTGGCATTGGTGTTTGCAATGGATGAAATCAACAGAAATCCTGATCTTTTACCAAATATGTCTTTGATTATAAGATACGCTTTGGGCCATTGTGATGGAAAAACTTTAACACCTACACCATATTTATTTCATAAAAGAAAAAAAAGCCCTATCCCTAATTATTTCTGTAATGAAGAGAGTATGTGCTCCTTTCTGATTTCAGGACCCAATTGGAAGGTATCTTTAAGTTTCTGGGATTACCTGGACAGCTTCTTATCTCCACGTGTGAGTTAACATTGTCCAGGAATTCTTAACATCATGTCTCTTTGGGGGACTTTGATAGCTATTAAGAAAGTTAAGGGATGTGGTTGGACTTATGCTTATGTCAATCTAGGTAGTCCCAGGATACTTACTATTCAGAAACATGTTAGATTTTCAACTAGGGATTAACACTAGAAGTTGACAGATAACTTCAAGGAGGAATAGAAGAGGCCATGGAGAATTGAGTCTGGCATGTTGGGAGGGAGAATCTTACAGCCTTGACTGACTGTCAGTCAGAATGCTTCATTATTTATACCAAGCTCAGCAAGCAGAGATTTATTCAAGCTGTTCCAAAACATAGAGCTTATTATTTCTGTCCCCAGATAGGAGTTATCTTCATCTTGGTCAAAAGATTAAATTATCATTAGTAAACTGTGAATTAACAGAATTACGGTGGTGTTAAAAGTTTAGTCATCAGAGATAAACTGGGATGGAACAGAAATAAATTTTACCAACATTTTCTCTATAACTCAGCTTTTAAATATATGAAGTATTTTTTTTTTTTGTAAAGGCATGAAATACCATTCTTAATCTGGCAACTCATGGCATTTCAGTGGTATTAGAAAGGATGAAAAGCTGCAATCCAGTCTGTGGAGTTAGTAATTTGACTACCTGTGAGTGTATGACCAACTATTAATTGGACATGGTTCTACCGGAAGATCCCACAATACCTCTCCTGGGCATATATCCAGAAGATGTTCCAACTAGTAAGAAATACACATGCTCCACTATGTTCATAGCAGCCTTATTTATAATAGCCAGAAACTGGAAAGAACCCAGATGTCCCTCAACAGAGGAATGAATACAAAAAATGTGGTACATTTACACAATAGAGTACTACTCAGCTGTTAAAAAGAATGAATTTATAAAATTCCTAGGCAATGGTGGACAAGTAGGGCATTATCCTGAGTTAGGTAAACCAATCACAAAAGAACTCAAATGTCAGAATATAAACTGACATAATAACCCTGGCAAAACTTTTACACCCATAGTGCTATATCTTTAATAAGTCATTTTCTTTAATAATATGGTGATATTATTATGTAATTAATTTAAATTATTATATCATTATCAGTATATAATATTATTATATACTCTGTAGAATTTATTGCTATGTTTTATCTTGTTTTTTTGTTTTTTTTTTTTTTTGCTTCCACATCGTAAGATACAAAATTAGAACTTCACAAGTGAACTTTTCTAAGAAAGAGGAGTTATGGGGTTCCATTACCTCGTTCTACCATATTTTTCCAAATGAAGATTTTTGCATCATTATAAGACACTTTTTTTTTTTGGTATGGTCGTTAATTTTTTTCTTTCTTTTTTTTATTAGGTATTTTCCTCATTTACATTTACAATGCTATCCCAAAATCCCCCATACCCTCCCCCCCTTTCTCCCCTACCCACCAACTCCCACTTTTTGGCCCTGGCGTTCCCCTGTTCTGGAGCATATAAAGTTTGCAAGTCAAATTGGCCTTTCTTTCAAGTGATGGCCTCCTAGGCCATCTTCTGATACATATGCAGCTAGAGTCAAGAGCTCCGGGGTACTGGTTAGTTTATACTGTTGTTGTACCTATAGGGTCTTTAGCTCCTTGGATACATTCTCTAGCTCTTCCTTTGGGAGCCCTGTTCTCCATCCAATAGCTTACTGTGAGCATCCACTTATGTGTTTGCTAGGCCCCGGCATAGCCTCACAAGAGACACCTATATCAGGGTCCTTTCAGCAAACTCTCGCTAGTGTATGCAATGGTGTCATCGTTTGGAGGCTGATTATGGGATGGATCCCTGGATATGGCAGTCTCTAGATGGTCCATCCTTTTGTCTCCACTCCAAACTTTGTCTCTGTATCTCCTTCCATGGGTGTTTTGTTCCCATTTCTAAGAAGAGGCAAAGTGTCCACACTTTGGTCTTAGTACTTCTTCAGTTTCATGTGTTTTGAAAATTGTAACTTCTATCTTGGGTATTCTAAGTTTCTGGGCTAATATCCACTTATCAGTGAGTACATATTGTGTGAGTTCTTTTGTGATTGGTTTACCTAACTCAGGATAATGCCCCACTGGTCCACCATTTGCCTAGGAATTTCATAAATTCATTCTTTTTAATAGCGGAGTAGTACTCTATTGTGTAAATGTACCACATTTTTTGTATCCATTCCTCGGTTGACAGACATCTGGGTTCTTTCCAGTTTCTGGCTATTATAAATAAGGCTGCTATGAACATAATGGAGCATGTGTCTTTCTTACTAGTTGGAACATCTTCTGGATATATGCCCAGGAGAGGTATTGCGGGATCCTCTAGTAGTACCATGTCCAATTTTCTGAAGAACTGTCAGACTGATTTCCAGAGTGGTTGTGCAAGCTTGCAATCCCACCAACAATGGAGGAGTGTTCCTCTTTCTCCACATCCTTGCCAGCATCTGCTGTCACTTCATTTTTGATCTTAGCCATTCTGACTGGTGTGTGATGAAATCTCAGGGTTGTTTGGATTTGCATTTTCCTGATGTTTAAGGATGCTGAACATTTTTTTAGGTGTTTCTCAGCCATTCAGTATTCCTCAGGTGAGAATTCTTTGCTTACCTCTGAGCCCCATTTTTTAATGGGGTTATTTGATTTTCTGGAGTCTACCTTCTTGATTCTTTATATATATTGGATATTAGTCCCCTATCCTATTTAGGATAGGTAAAGATCCTTTCCCGACCTGTTGGTGGCCTTTTTGTCTCATTGACAGTGTCTTTTTCCCCGCAGAAGCTTTGCAGTTTCCTGAGGTCCCATTTGTCAATTCTCAACCTTACAGAACTAGCCATTGCTTTTCTATTCAAGAATTTTTCCCCTGTGCCCATATCATCGAGGCTTTTCCCCACTTTCTCCTCTATAAGTTTCAGTGTCTCTGGTTTTATGTTGAGCTCATTGATCCACTTAGATTTGACCTTAGTCCAAGGAGATAGGAATCGATCAATTCGCATTCTTCTACATGATAAACACCAGTGGTGCCAGCACCATTTGTTGAAAATGCTGTCTTTTTTCCACTGTATGGTTTTTGCTCCCTTGTCAAAGATCAAGTGACCATAGGTGTGTGGGTTCATTTCTGGGTCTTCAATTCTATTCCAATGGTCTACGTGTCTGTTGATATACCAGTACCATGCAGTTTTTAATCACAATTGCTCTCTAGTACAGCTTTAGGTCAGGCATGGTGATTCCACCAGAGGTTCTTTTATCCTTGAGAAGGGTTTTTGCTATCCTAGGTTTTTTGTTATTCCAGATGAATCTGGCAATTGCCCTTTCTAATTCATTGAAGAATTGAGTTGGAATTTTGATGGGGATTGCACTGAATCTGTAGTTTGCTTTTTGCAACATAGCCATTTTTACAATATTGATCCTGGCAATTCATGAGCATTGGAGATCTTTCCTTCTTCTGAGATCTTCTTTAATTACTTTCATCAGAGACTTAAAGTTCTTATCATACAGATTTTTCACTTCCTTATTTAGGGTCATGCGAAAGTATATTACATTATTTGTGACTATTGAGAAGGGTGTTGTTTCCCTAATTTCTTTCTCAGCCTGTTTATTCTTTGTATAGAGCAAGGCCATTGACTTGTTTGAGTTAATTTTATATACAGCTACTTCACTGAAGCTGTTTATCAGGTTTAGGGTTCTGTGGTGGAATTTTTAGGGTCACTTATATATATTATCATATCATCTGCAAAAAGTGATAATTTTACTTCTTTTCCAATTTGTATCCCCTTGATCTCCCTTTGTTGTCGAATTGCTCTGGCTAGGACTTCAAGTACAATGTTGAATAGGTAGGGAGAAAGTGGGCAGCCTTGTCTAGTCCCTGATTTTAGTGGGATTGCTTCCAGCTTCTCACCATTTACATTGATGTTGGCTAATGGTTTACTGTAGATTGCTTTTAACATGTATAGGTATGGGCCTTGAATTCCTATCATGAATGGGTGTTGGATTTTGTCAAAGGCTTTCTCCTTGTCTAAGTAGATGATTATGTGGTTTTTGTCTTTGAGTTTGTTTATATAATGGATTACATTGATGGATTTCCATATATTAAACCATCCCTGCTTCCCTGGAATGAAACCTACTCGGTCAGGATGGATGATTGTTTTGATGTGTTCTGGAATTCGGTGAGCTAGAATTTTATTGAGTATTTTTGCATCGATATTCATAAGGGAAATTCTTCTGAAGTTCACTATCTTTGTTGGATCTTTCTGTGGTTTAGGTATCAGAGTAATTGTGGCTTCATAGAATTAGTTGGCTAGAGTACCTTCTACTTCTATTTTGTGGAATAGTTTATGCAGAACTAGAATTAGGTCTTCTTTGAAGATCTCATAGAACTCTGCACTAAACCCTTCTTCTTCCTGGGCTTTTTTTTTTTTTTTTTTTTTTTTTTTTGGTTGGGAGACTATTAATGACTGCTTCTATTTCTTTGCGGGATATGGGACTGTTTAGATCATTGACTTGATCCTGGTTTAACTTTGGTACCTGGTAACTGTCTATAAATGTGTCCATTCCGCCCAGGTTTTCCAGTTTTGTTGAGTATAGCATTTTGTAGAAGAATCAGATGGTGTTTTTTATTTATTCAGGATCTGTTGTTATGTCTCCCTTTTCACTTCTGATTTTGTTAATTAGGATGCTGTCCCTGTGCCCTCTAGTGAGTCAGGCTAAGAGTTTATCTATCTTGTGGATTTTCTCAAAGAACCAGGTACTCATTTTGTTGATTCGTTGAATAGTTCTTCTTGTTTCCACTTGGTTGATTTCAACTCTGAGTTTGGTTATTTCCTGCCGTCTACTCCTCTTGGGTGAATTTGCTTGCTTTTTTTCTAGAGCGTTTACATATGTTGTCAAGCTGCTAGTGTGTGCTCTCTCCAGTTTCTTTTTGGAGGCACTCAGAGCTATGAGTTTACCTCTTAGAAATGCTTTCATTGTGTCCCATAAGTTTGGGTATGTTGTGGCTAAATTTTCATTAAACTCTAAAAAGTCTTTAATTTCTTTCTTTATTCCTTCCTTGACCAAGGTATCAATGAGAAGAGTGTTGTTCATTTTCCATGTGAATGGTGGCTTCCATTATTTATATTGTTATTGAAGAATAGCCTTAGTCCATGGTGGTCTCATAGGATGCTCGGGACAATTTCAATATTTTTGTTTTTGTTGAGGCCTGTTTTGTGACCCATTATATGGTCAATTTTAGAGAAGGTACCATGAGGTGCTGAAAAGAATTTATATCCTTTTGTTTTAGGATTAAATGTTCTGTAGATATCGGTTAATTCCATTTGTTTCATAACTTCTGTTAGTTTCACTGTGTCCCTGTTTAGTTTCTGTTTCCACAATCTGTCCATTGATGAAAGTGGTGTGTTGAAGTCTCCCAATATTATTGTGTGAGGAGCAATATGTGCTTTGAGCTTTACTAAAGTCAATTTAATGAATGTGACTGCCCTTGCATTTGGAGCATAGATATTCAGAATTGAGAGTTCCTCTTGGAGGATTTTACCTTTGATGATTATGAATTGTCCCTCCTTGTCTTTTTTGTTAACTTTGGGTTGGAAGTCAATTTTATTAGATATTAGAATGGCTACTCCTGCTTGTTTCTTGAGACCATTTGCTTGGAAAATTGTTTTCCACCCATTCAGTCTGAGGTAGTGTCAGTCTTTTTCCCTGAGATGGGTTTCATGTAAGCAGCAGAATGTTGAGTCCTGTTTGTGTAGCCAGTCTGTTAGTCTATATCTTTTTATTGGGGAATTGAGTCCATTGATATTAAGAGATATTAAGGAAAAGTAATTGTTGCTTCCTTTATTTTTTTTTAGAGTTGACATTCTGTTCTTGTGGCTGTCTTGGTTTTGGTTTGTTAAGGGATTACTTTCTTGCTTTTTCTAGTGCATGGTTTCCATCCTTGTATTGGATTTTCTCTGTTATTATCCTTTGAAGGGCTGGATTTGTGGAAAGATAATGTATGAATTTGGTTTTGTCTTGGAATACTTTGGTCTCTCCATCTATGGTAACTGAGAGTTTGCCTGGGTATAGTAGCCTGGGCTGGCATTTGTGTTCTCATAGTGTCTGTATAACATCTGTCCAGGATCTTCTGCCTTTCATAGTCTCTGGTGAAAAGTCTGGTATAATTCTGAAGGCCTGCCTTTATAAGTTACTTGACCTTTTTTCCCTTACTGCTTTTAATATTCTATCTTTATTTAGTGCATTTGTTGTTCTGATTGTTGTATGTCGGGAGGAATTTATTTTCTTGTCCAGTCTATTTGGAGTTCTGTAGGCTTCTTGTATGTTCATGGGCTTCTCTTCCTTTAGGTTTGGGAAGTTTTCCTCTATAAATTTGTTGAAGGTATTTGCTGGTCCTTTAAGTTGAAAATCTACATTCTCATCTACTCCAATTATCCGTCAGTTTGGTCTTCTCATTCTGTCCTCATTTTTCCATATTTTTCAACATGAAGATTTTTAAAATCATTATAATCACTTTTTAAGGAGGACAAAATACCATTCAATATAACTTCATTTGTATATATTTTCCTAAAGATGTACAACTTATGAATCCCAATTATTTTGCACCAGAATTACCTGGGTATATAGTAAGAAGAGTTTTTCTAATCCAATTTGCTGCTAACACTTTTAGGCTGCAAAATCTAGTTAATATTTTTACAAATACTTTAATCTTATTGTCTGTTTCCTGAGGAGGCACAGAGGCATACATTGCCAGAGTAATTCAGAACAAAACCTAAAAAGGAGATCTCTGGCAGCTTTATAAGAGTCACAACCTCTAGTGTAAAATATTACTGTCAAGTAGGGCAATATAAGAGTATCTCTTCCAAATGCTATATCAGAAATATGTACAGGACTCTCCTCTTCAATCTTAGAAGTATTTATGGATTATGGCATAAAAGCCTTTTTAAAAAATATTCATCAAATATCCCCAAATTATAAAAGTATAAAAAACCCTTTAAACATTTGAAACAGAGATATCAAGACCAAAACTGAAAGACAGAAGGCAGTCATTATAACATCTGAATACATTTGTTACAACTTTGTCAAACAGCTATGCTTGCTGTTCCCAATAGAAATGGATGTGCCAGGCTTCCACGTTTGCTCATTTGAATCAGAGAGAAAAAGTCACAGGTAATCAACTGTTTGCAGGTAAATATAATTACAAGTGTTTTCACATGCACCACACTTCATGCTGCGTTCTGTGTTGTAGATCCTTCAGCTTACCTATGGACCTTTCAGTTCCATCTTCAGTGATGATGAACAATATTCCTATCTCTATCAGATGGCCCCAAAGGACACATCTCTAGCATTGGCAATGGTTTCCTTCATACTTTATTTGAAATGGAACTGGATTGGCCTTGTCATCCCAGATGACGATCAAGGAAACCAATTTCTTTTAGAGTTGAAGAAACAGAGTGAAAACAAGGAAATTTGCTTTGCCTTTGTGAAAATGATCTCTGTTGATGACACTTCATTTCCACATAAAACTGAAGTGGACTACAACCAAATTGTGATGTCATCCACAAATGTTATTATCATTTATGGAGAAACACGCAATTTCATTTATTTGATCTTCAGAATGTGGGAACCTCCCATTTTACAGAGAATATGGATCACCACAAAACAATTGAATTTCCCTACCAGGAAGACAGACATAAGTCATGGCACATTCTATGGATCACTTACTTTTCTACCCCACCATGGTGAGATTTCTGGCTTTAAAAAGTTTGTACAGACATGGTTCCATGTCAGAATCACAGATTTATATTTAGTAATGCCAGAGTGGAACTATTTTAACTATGAAGACTCAGCATCTGACTGTAAAATACTAAAGAACAATTCATCTGATGCCTCATTTGATTGGCTAATGAAACAGAAGTTTGACATGACCTTTAGTGAGAATAGTCATAACATATACAATGCTGTGCATGCCATAGCCCATGCCCTCCATGAGATGAATCTGCAACAGGCTGATAATCAGGCAATAGACAATGGAAAAGGAGCCAGTTCTCACTGCTTGAAGGTAAAAGTTTCTTCTATTGGCCGAGGTTTGGTATCTTCAATTGCATAGTTGTTTAGAATCTTTCAGATGCCCAGACATAAAGAAATAAGAAATATTTTCCAAAATAGATAGGTTTCCCGAACATTTTACCTTAACAAAAGCAAATCTATAGATTGTTATGAATGTGATTGGAAAAAGAATTCACAGATTAGCAGTGAAAATGTGTGGTTTTATACAGAGCAAACAAATATCTATTAGCATGCCCCTTCTAATATTGGATATAAAAAGTCTTTCCTCATTAAATTTTTCCATGATTAGAAGATGAGTTTTTATTTATATTTGTCAATTATATGGAAATCATTTGGAGGAATTATTTTCATTAGTGTAATCCAGTGATTCTGCAAAGAGTGTAGGCTCTGGAGAACATGCTGGGTTTTCTGAGAGTAACTAAACAAGAAATAGTGTTGGTATTCATTTCTGTCTGTACAAATATGTTTTTATGTGTGAATGTATGCTTCTCACTGAGTATATGTATATTTTCTACTCTTTCTGTGTATCTGCATTTATATTTGTGTTACTTTCAACATATATGTTTATCTCTCTGTATGAAAGTGGAATTGAGCAACAATTATTTCTATGTAGGAATTTCTTTCTATAAGTGTTTGTTTATATATGTGTGTATGTTTCTTTGGGGTTTTGTCAGAGTAGGTTTCATTGTGTTCAATGTATGTATTTTGTAAGTGTTTATAAGTACTTATATGGATTTGTACCTGCTTTACTATGTATGTGTCTGCCTATTTCTTTGTACTTGGCAAGGCCTTTGCCTTCCTTTTTGTCTTTAGGTGTGAATATAAAACTCTCTGTGTGTCAATATTATTCATGGCTGTTCCTTATATATTTATACCACTCCCCGTGTTTTGCTGTCAGCCTCCCTCTCTCTCTCTCTCTCTCTCTCTCTCTCTCTCTCTCTCTCTCTGTGTGTGTGTGTGTGTGTTTGTGTGAGTGTGTGTGTGTATGTCTGTATGTCTGTGTGTGTGGTTGTATGTGTGCCAGTGTATTATTTTGTGTGATTTCATATCTGTGTTTTTATTTGAGTGGATAAGATTGTCACTTATGTGAATGAATATTTACATATGTGTGTCAACATGTACGTATATTTGTTTGTAAATGAATGTATAGATGTATTATATGTGTGACTTGGAAAAGATGTGAGCCACTCTAGGTGTCTGTGTGTATATTCGTGTGTTTGTGTGCGTGTGTTTGGTGTGTGTGTGTGTGTGTGTTGCATACCTGTGTTTGGATCTGCATTTTTCTCTGTGTTTGGAATTCTTCGCTGAGGAAACTGAAATTCTTGTAATATTCTGATAATTTCATTTATGCAATTGCATTTGTTGTAATTCCTCTCTTCCTTTCTTTCTTTAAATACATTTGCCTTTGCTATGAAATCAGAATGAATTTTATGACTTGAAGGAATGATACATACATTATAGTGCAATGCTTGTATTTTAGGTAAACTCCTTTCTAAGAAGGACCTACTTCACTAATCCTCTTGGGGACAAAGTGTTTATGAAGCAAAGAGTAATAATGCAGGATGAATATGACATTATTCACTTTGGGAATCTCTCACAACACCTTGGGATTAAGATGAAGTTAGGAAAGTTCAGCCCATATTTACCACATGGTCGACACTCTCACTTATATGTAGACATGATTGAGTTGGCCACAGGAAGAAGAAAGGTAAGTGTGTGCTAGCTTACTGGTTTATAATACAGAGCAGTAAACAGTGTCAGATGAATACACGGCAACACATTGAAATGAACAATTTAGTCACATAAGGAACCAATTTCTAGTCTCCTGTATGATATTTCTTTTTTCAGTTTTCACATTTTTACCAATTATTTGAAGATTTCAAACATGCATAAAATATACCTTTGTCATACCAGAACCATTTTTTGAAATTTAATAAATGAAAAAAACCTGTTCTTCACCACTATTTGATATTCTTTCCTTTAAATTAAACAAAATTTTCTTCACATAATTGCTCTAATGAAACAGTAATTTCCTCCCTTACCTTAAACTACTGCAACAGGTATTGGTATGAAATAGGCTAATGTTACAGTTATGAAACACCAGTAGTCATAATTGCTATCCCTTGTCATTATATCCAAAAGTGTTTACCATATAATAAAAGGACATTCAACACATTCACTAGTGAACACAATTACAGAAAATCATATTCATAGAAACATGACTTTTTAGTAAATTTGAAGATTCCATTCACTCTTTTACATAAGATGACCACAAGGTCAAAGGAACCTATAGACAGCACTAGAACAACAGAAAAAATAAAGGTTATTAACACACCTCAAGTACAGCAATAACAGCAACCAGACAAAATCATCAAATAATTTTCAGTTATAATTGAACTTTTTTGTTAACATTCTCTAAATGAAATCAAAGACAACAAAACTGTTTTTTTTAAGACATTCCTAAGTTGCCTGCAGAGGGTAGGAAGACACATTCATATACAAGAGGAGAACTTTTCTTTATTAAAAAATGGAGGAAAACAGTATAATGTTTAATAAAAGGGAAAAAGGTAATTCAAGAACAATATATTTGATGGATATGTGTGGAATAATTCTTTACAAAAACACCTACCAAAAGAACACAACACACAACAGAAAGATCATTCTCTGAGAACAGGGAGATTTTTTTAAATTTTTAATTGTTTTATTTATTGAAAATAACTTGTAATTCTCACGTAATATATCCTAATTACAGTTTCCATTCCTTCTATTGGGATATGAACAATTGTCAGTTCTACTGGCAAATATATCATAGTTAATATGCCTATTTCCTTTCCTTTTTATCAGATCCTCTTTATGTCACTCATTAGAAAATGACAGGATTCTATGAGAGAATAATAAAATAAAACAAGTTTAAACAAATCTAATCCATCATAATAGAACAAAATTTTCATAACACATTCTGGTACCTAGACATATGAAATTGAGCTAGGTGAAAAGACCACGAAATACTATTTCATACCTCATACGAATAGTAGTGAATGAAGCATGAGTTAGTGATAGACAATTGAGTGACAGTTATTCCCAGTTTAGTACTAAGACTATTTTATTTTGAAAATATAATTCTAACTGTCAATTTGACAATCAGAACATCTGGAACTACTGATATAAATTATTTATTCCACATTTGCATGTGAGCAAACATAAGAAGAAGCACCTATAAACTATTAATGTCAAACTGCAAAAGGAATTCCTTGGACAAAGTGATGTTATAGGTAAATGGGAATTCTACACAAACACCCTGAAATAGACTGTCCTTTTCAAAGCCAGCCAAAACATAAAAATCTGGTAGTCAAACACTGTTGGTACCTTCTTTTATCACTGATTAACCATAGCATAATTACCAAATACAAGGGACAGTAGGAAAATTTTTGTGACTCACAAATGCCCTGTTCCCCTACCTCGAAATTAATCTTATATAAACTGAATGTACTCAGGACTTGGGAGCAAAAGTGTGAAAATACAATCACATTGATATTTGAGCCCAAATGAGACCAACTCATTGCCTCCACTTGACTATTCTATCTATTGTAGACAGGATTTCTTGAGGTTTGTGGGATGAGACCAATTCTCAGCGTTGCTTGCAAACTAATCAGAGTTAATACACCTTCACAACTGCTGATAATCCTGGCTTGCTCATTCTTTTTTCTACTTTGGATTTTTGTCAACTCTTTATCATTCACTCTGAAAATTGTTAGTTTTGGAGCTGTGCTACTTATAAAATATTTAGGAAGCACTACATGGCAATAAATGAGTGTTAGATACTCCTCATATATATCTATGTGGCGCAATGCATGAAAATATAAGTATCATTAATCGCAGTATACTTTAATACAAGTTTATATAATATTACATATATGTATATGTATATATATATATATATATATATATATATATATGTATACACACACACACACACACACACACACACACAAATTTATTATTTTTTACCTTTTTGCCTTGAATAGGGCCTCATATGTAGTACGGCTTTTATGGGAAAAATTTGCAATCATATTCCTAACATTCAACTGGTATAAAACAGGCTAAAGCCAAAAAAAAAAAAAATCAAAAACAAAAAAATCAAAACAAAACAAAACAAAAAAACTATATTTATTATCAGGCTGTCATGGAACTCATTCTGTAGACCATGATGGCCTCAAAATCAAAAATATGCCTGCCTTTGCCTACCAAGTGCTGGGATTAAAGGTGTGTGCCACCACTGCCCAGCTGCCTTTGACTTAATAAAAGTAAGACATATAAAGCCTTTACAAAAAATAAAAATAAAAAATAAAAAAAAACCTGCTCTTATTTTACTGTTGTTTATTATATTCTTAGAGTTGAAGATTGAACCTAGTATGTGTTAGGCTAAAAGCTACCCATGAATTATACTCCCATTTTTATTGTGATTTTGCTATTTGTGGCTTTTTTTCAAATTTTTAAATAGGAGATTTAATTTATTTACATTTCAAATGTTACTCCTTTACCCTGATTCCCTTCCGCGAAGCCACTATACCATCCCCCCTTACCCTGTTTCTTTGAGGATGCTCTCCCACCCAACTACCCACTCCTTCCTCAGCACCTAAGCATCCCTCTACACTGGGGCATCAAGCCTTCACAGAACCAAAGGACTCCCCTCCCATTGTTGCCAGATAGGAAACTTTAACTCCTTCAGTCCTTCCCCTAACACCTCCATTGGGGTCCCTGTGCTCAGTTCATTGGTTGACTGTGAGCATCCATATCTGTATTGGTCAAGATCTGGCAGAGCCTCTCAGGAGATAGCTGTATCAGGCTACTGTTTGTAAACACTTCTGGCCATCCACAATAGTGCCTGGGTGTGGTGTCTGCATTTGGGATGGATCTCCAGGTGGGGTAGTCTCTGTGTGTCCTTTCCTTCTGTCTCTGCTCTACTCTTTGCCCCATTATTTCCATTAGACAGGAACAATTCTGGGTTAAAATTTTGTGGATGTGTGGGTGGCCCTATTCCTCAACTGGGGGGGGGGGCATGCCTCACCTCTGGATATGGTATCAACAGATTCTTCCTCCCGATTCTAGGATATTTCAGCTAATGTCATCCCTGTGGGTTCCTGGGATGCTCTTGATTTCCTGGCATATGGGACTCTCTGGTTGCTACCCAAAGAACCCATCCCTGATTGCTATACACCTCTGTTCAATTTCCTGACCTGTGTACACATCTTCCATCTTCTACGATACCTGATTCTTCTCCTATTTCCCCCCTCCCCCTGTTTCCTTCCTCTAAGGGAGAATTTATTTCAGGGATGCAAGCATACTTCAATATATGCAGTTCCATTTAATGCAATAAAAGACAAAATATAGAATTACGTTATTTTCCAAAAGCCTTCAGAAATGGCTCTTAGCCAACTCCAACATTAATTCATACATAAAGAAACAAAAATAGTGATAGAACAGCAGGAACCTATATTGATATTAGGACATTTTCTTTCACAAAACTATTCACAATACTATAATACATGCAGAGGAAATTTTATCTATGAAAGTCAGAAAAATTGTCAGGTTGTTTTTGTGATTCATGTTTTCATCCAAGCACTTTAGAGACAAAATCTGAAAATCTCTGTCTGTTTCTTCCGAGTCTACCCTATATTGTGAGTCCAAAACAGCCATGTGTGATATGGAGACACTACCTTAATATAAATTATCATAAAGTACAAAAGTATGCAGATTTTCCATACTCCAACACAAAGTAGTATTTCAAATATAACAAAGGGTTAATATACAGTTAAAAAAATGATGGGAGCCAGGCATGTTGGCACATACCTTTAATTCCAGCACTTGAGAGGCAAAGGCAGGCAGATTTCTGAGTTCGAGGCCAGCCTGGTCTACAAAGAAAGTTCCAGGACAGACAGGGCTATATAGAGAAACCCTGTCTCGAAAAAAAAAAAAAAAAAAAAAAAAAGAAAGAAGGAAAGGAAGGAAGGAAGGAAGGAAGGAAGGAAGGAGGGAGGGAGGGAGGGAGGGAGGAAGGAAAGAAAGAAAGAAAGAAAGAAAGAAAGAAAGAAAGAAAGAAAGAAAGAAAGAAGGAAAGAAAGAAAGAAAGAAAGAGGGGAAGAGGGGAAAGAGGGAAAGAAAGAGGGAAAGAGGGAAAGAGGGAAAGAAAGAGGGAAAGAGGGAAAGGGAAAGGAAGGAAGGAAGGGAGCAAGGGAGCAAGCAAGCAAGCAAGAAGGAAAGAAAGAAAGAAAGAAAGAAAGAAAGAAAGAAAGAAAGAAAGAAAGAAAGAAAGTATGCAGACATTCCATACTCTAACTCAAAATAGTCTTTCAAATATAACAAAGGGTTAATATACAGTTAAAGAAAATGATGGGAGCCAGGCATGTTGGCACACACCTTTAATCCCAGCACTTGAGAGGCAGAGGCAGGCAGATTTCTGAGTTCGAGGAGTGTTCCTCTTTCTCCACATGCTCACCAGCATCTGGTTCACCTGAATTTTTGATCTTAGCCATTCTGACTGGTGTGAGGTGGAATCTCAGGGTTATTTTGATTTTCATTTCTCTGATGATTAAGGATGCTGAACATCTTTTCAGGTGTTTCTCAGCCATTCGGTATTCCTCAGGTGAGAATTCTTTGTTTAGCTCTGAGTCCCATTTTTTAATGGGGTTATGTGATTTTCTGGAGTCTACCTTCTTGATTCTTTATATATATTGGATATTAGTTCCCTATCCTATTTAGGATAGGTAAAGATCCTTTCCTGATCTGTTGGTGGCCTTTTTGTCTCATTGACAGTCTCTTTTTCCTCGCAGAAGCTTTACAGTTTCCTGAGGTCCCATTTGTTAATTCTCAATCTTACAGAACAAGCAATTGCTTTTCTATTCAAGAATTTTTCCCCTGTGCCCATATCATCGAGGCTTTTCCCCACTTTCTCCTCTATAGTGTCAGTGTCTCTAGTTTTATGTTGAGCTTGTTGATCCACTTAGCTTTGACCTTAGTCCAAGGAGATAGGAATCGATCAATTCGCATTCTTCTACATGATAACCACCAGTGGTGCCCGCACCATTTGTTGAAAATGCTGTCTTTTTCCCACTGGATGGTTTTAGCTCCCTTGTCAAAGATCAAGTGACCATAGGTGTGTGGGTTCATTTCTGGGTCTTCAATTCTATTCCATTGGTCTACTTGTCTGTCGCTATACCAGTACCATGCAGTTTTTATCACAATTGCTCTGTAGTAAAGCTTTAGGTCAGGCATGGTAATTCCACCAGAGGTTCTTTTATCCTTGAGAAGGGTTTATGCTATCCTAGGTTTTTTGTTATTCCAGATGAATTTGCTGATTGCCCTTTCTAATTCGTTGAAGAATTGAGTTGGAATTTTGATGGGGATTGCATTGAATCTGTAGATTGCTTTTGGCAATATAGCCATTTTTACTATATTGATCCTGCCAATCCATGAGCATGGGAGTTCTTTCCAACTTCTGAGATCTTCTTTAATTTCTTTCTTCAGAGACTTGAAGTTCTTAACATACAGATCTTTCACTTCCTTAGTTAGAGTCACGCCAAGGTATTTTATATTATTTGTGACTATTGAGAAGGGTGTTGTTTCCCTAATTTCTTTCTCAGCCTGTTTATTCTTTGTGTAGAGAAAGGCCATTGACTTGTTTGAGTTAGAACATCGGCACAACAACTAATTTTTTTTATTATTTTGTTAGATATTTTCTTCATTTACATTTCAAATACTATCCCCTATATACTCTCTCCACCCTGCTCCCCAACCCACCCACTCCTGCTTCCAGACCCTGGCATTCCCCTCTACTGGGGCATATAATCATCACAAGATCAAGGGCCTCTCATCCCAATGATGGTTTAGTATCCCATCATCTACTACATATGCAGCTAAACACATGAGCTCTGGGAGTACTGGTTAGTTCATATTATTGTTCTTCCTATAGGGTTGCAGAACCATTCAGGTCCTTTGGTACTTTCTCTAGCTCCTCCATTGGGGGCCCTGTGTTCCATACAATAGAGGACACTGAGCATCCACTTATGGATTAGCCAGGCACTGGCATAGCCTCACAAGAGACATCTGTATCAGGGTCCTGTCAGAAAATGTTGCTATCATAGGCAATAGTGTCTTATAAAAACTTATAAAAACTTACTGTCTTATATGATATATATATATATGTCTTATATTATATATAAATATTTAATATAAAGATAATATAAATATACAAATATAAAATTATAATATATAATATATAAAATTATAATATATAAATAATATTAATACACAATATACATGTATAATATAAACATATATATAAACTTATGGTCTTATATAAATATGTAAATATTTAATATAAAGTAATATAAATATATAAATGTATACTTATAATATATAACATAAATTGTAATATAGAAATAATATAAAAATATAATTCTATAATGTAAATAAAAATATATATAAATACATTTTTCTATATATATAATATGTAGTGTCTTATAAAAACAAACTAAAACTTATAGAGGAATACGTGGGAAAAAAAAACTCGAGTATATGGGCCCAGGGGAAAAATTCCTGAACAGAACAGCAGTGGCTTGTGATGTATGATCGACAATTGACAAATGAGACCTCATGAAATTGCAAAGCTTCTGTTAGACAAAGTATACTGTTTGTAAGACAAAATGGCAACAAACAGATTGGGAAAATATCTTTACCAATCCTAAATCTGATAGGCGACTAAGATCCAAAATATATAAAGAATTCAAGAAGCTGGACTCCAGAAAACCCAATAACCCCATTAAAAATGGGGTACAAACAGAGCTAAACAAAGAATTCTCAACTGAGGCATACTGAATGGCTGAGAAGCACCTAAAGAAATGTTCAACATCCTTAATGATCAGTGAAATGCAAATCAAAACAACCCTGAGATTCCATTTCACACCAGTCAGAATGGCTGAGAACAAAAATTCAGGTGATAGCAGATGCTGGGGAGGATGTGGTAAAAGAGGAACACTCCTCCATTGTTGTTGGTACAACCACTCTGGAAATCAATCTGGTGTTTCATCAGAAAATTGGCAAATATAGAACTAATGGAAGATCCACCAATACCTCTCCTGTTCATATACCCAGAAGATGTTCCAATTTGTAATAGGATATATGCTCCACTATGTTCATAGCAACATTATTTGTAATAGCTGTGTAGCCCTGGCTGTCCTGAAACTCACTCTGTAGTCCAGGCTGACCTTGAACTCCTTCATATGTCTGCTATATGTACCAATGCCACAGGGCAGCAAACACCATCTTTATGAGCGTAAAATTAATAAATAAAATGGGACTGTAAGACTGGATCACTATCAGGGACATCAGCCCTCTGCCTGTGCTTAGAACCCAAATCCCAGAGTTGCAAAAATCAGGTAAACTAAGGATCCTCTGCCAACCCATACAGCATCTCCAGGCCCTCAGACAGGGCTGTCCAGAGAGGCACATGAATATGGGTGATTCTACCCAAGGCTTAGACGAGTTATACCATGGTGGTGCAAATTTCAGACCTCTCTAGGATCCAGGTGAATGAATGCCTTTTCTCTCTCTCTCTTTCCCTCTCTCTCTCTCTCTCCTTTCTTTCTTTCCTTTGAGTCAGCCTTTCTCTGTGTAGCCTTGGCTGCACTAGATGGTAGACCAAGCTAGCCACAAACTCAGATATCCACTGGGATTATATGTATGCACTAATACCTCCCGCCACTCTTCCTGCCTTTATGCACACAGTGGGTTCTGGTTAATGTAGTTCAAACAGCTTCACCATGGATACCAGGACAGTTGCAGAGATGGACAGTGGAGAACCAATGTGTAAGGAGTTAAGCGGACTCCCTACAGACTAGATCCATTTACATATGCTCAGTGTTCCCTTCCCCCCACCCCACCCCTCTGGAAGCTGCTGCTGGAGACTTTCCTTCTGAAGTACATCCTCAGTGCCACACCGAAATGATTTTGTGGGCTGAATTCCGTTATGCATCTCCAAATTTCTATTAGCGTGGGGATGCACAATAGAAAAGTTATTGGTGATGACGTCATATCTGATGTGTATAACTGAGAAGAGTTTGAATTCTTGAGATCAGTGGTGAAAGAATACTTGATTTCAAATATGTCCTTTCTTTCTTCCTCTATGGTAATTTCCCGAGCTTTCTTTGCAAGAGGACCTGCCAAGTATCATTCACACAAAGACCTAAAACCAGTTGGGTCTTAAATCCAAGGCAAAACTTTTGAACTAAGGTGTCCATTAAGATATCAAACTGGACAGTGGCCTCCACTTTCTCTCAGCATCCCTCTGTCTCTACTACATATAGGTCCCTCCTGGCTGGCATGACTCCCCAAACTAGCCCCAACTTTCTAGACCAGGTGATCCCCTGGACTTTCCTTCTTCCAGATCTTCTGACACCTATATAACTCAGCCACTTATAACCGTGTTAGTCTCTTCACTCAGGCTGCCCCTCTTGGTTGGTGGCCCCTCTTTCTCTTTTCAGATCGCCTATCCTCACATGGCCCAGCTTAGGGTCATGTTCACTCTGTAACTCTTGCAGAGGTTTCCTGTCTGGTCTGGAACTCACTGTGACAGGCCAGTTTCTAATCCCAGACATTAACTTGCCTCTGCCAGCAGTTCTGTTATTTAGGAGTGTTTCAGCAAGCCCGGCCTTTGAGGCTCAAGGAAATACTGGCACATCTATAATCACAACACTCTCCCTAACAGATTGAGTGTACAGCTCCATCTTGGGAGGTGTGTCTACTTCCTGGCACTTCATCATGTCTGAACTACATTCTACAGAAGACATTGCACTGAGAATAGCCAGAGAAAATAGGCATTTTGGTGAAGACAAAATAATGGGACCTTGACAATAAAATTTCTAAAACAGATCTAACTAAGCTTTCCTTTGGAAATCAGATTTGGATCAATGTGTGAATTGTGTGCAGAAGGTTCTTTGAAACTTTTTGGATCTGTCAGTCACAGAAAACTAGTTTTATCAGTATTGGTCATGGCACGAAATTGGGAGAGTTGAAGCGTCTTTCCTCCATCAAGGAGGTGCAACTGAGGTTTTCTATAACCCATGTGATCTGATCCAGGCTTCAATGGGGGATGACAATGCTCCAGGGCCTGGCAGGCCAGTGGAGCCCGGTGGTGATTGTGGAGGCTGCTGGAAGAACCCTGCCCCAGGTGAGTGCCTAGTGATCGCCCACCTCCCTGAGTTCTGGGTCAGGAGCCAACAGGGTAAACTCCCATGTCCCTGACTGTAGGATACAGGTGGAAAAAAATATTTTTTTTGATATCTGTGTGCTCAATCACTAGAGCCATACCCTCGAACTCACAGGGTCTGGTGGACTGTACACCCTAAGGCTTGTGGGCAGGCATGTGCTTGGAGACAGAGTCCTGGGGTGACCTCTACTGGCATTAGATGAGGGAAAGGGCTCAGTGCACCTAAGGACCTGACTTTTGTATACAGAGACTCTGGTGGCCAAGAAGATTAGAACAGGTGAGAGATTCGATCTAGTAGTGAGTTTTCCAAGGGTGGGGGGGGGAATTTGGGTGTAGGCAGAGACCTGTGAATCCTTGGGTAAATCCTGTGCACTAATGTTCAGGCTGGAATGTAAGCTGCAGCAGGCACGGGGGAGTTGTAGGGTGGGTGATGGTAGTGTCCGGATCTTTGATAGAGTTATTTTATTCTCTCAGTATGCCCCTTTCCCACACCCTCTGTACTTTCCTGCTCTGCTGCCCTCACCACAGGGGGCCTTGTGAGCTCATGTCCTCCCTCCTTTCCTCTCCCCTCTCCCTTTGCCCCTCTCACTCTCCCTATCCCCTCCCCCTCCCCGACCTATACCTCAGACTGTGTCTCTCTATATAGTCATGGCTGTCTTGTCTCTCTTTTTTTTTTATTACGTATTTTCCTCAGTTACATTTCCAATGCTATCCCAAAAGTCCCCCATACCCTCCCCCCCCCACTTCCCTACCCACCCATTCCCATTTTTTGGCCCTGACGTTCCCCTGTACTGGGGCATATAAAGATTGCGTGTCCAATGGGCCTCTATTTCCAGTGATGGATGACTAGGCCATCTTTTGATACATATGCAGCTAGAGTCAAGAGCCCCGGGGTACTGGTTAGTTCATAATGTTGCACCTACAGTGTTGCAGATCTCTTTAGATCCTTGGATACTTTCTCTACTTCCTCCAATGGGGTCCCTGTGATCCATCCAATAGCTGACTGTGAGCATCCATTTATGTGTTTGCTAGGCCCTGGCATAGTCTCACAAGAAACAGCTATATCTGGGTCCTTTCAGTAAATGCTTGCTAGTGTATGCAATGGTGTCATCGTTTGGAGGCTAATTATGGGATGGAACACTGGATATGGCAGTCTCTAGATGGTCCATCTTTTTGTCTCAGCTCCAAACTTTGTCTCTGTAACTCCTTCCATGGGTGATTGTTTCCAATTATAAGAAGGGGCAAATTGTCCACACTATGGTCTTTGTTCTTCTTCAGTTTCATGTGTTTTGCAAATTGTATCTTATATCTCGCTATACTAAGTTTCTGGGCTAATATTCACTTATCAGTGAGTACATATCATTTGAGTTCTTCTGTGATTGTGTTACCTCACTCAGGATGATGTTCTCCAGGTCTAACGATTTGCCTAGGAATTTCATAAATCCATTCCTTTTAATAGCTGAGTAGTACTCCATTGTGTAAATATACCACATTTTCTGTATACATGCCTCTGTTGAGAGGCATCTGGGTTCTTTCCAGCTTCTGGCTATTATAAATAACGCTGCTATGAACATAGTGGAGCATGTGTCCTACTTACCGGTTGGGACATCTTCTGGATATATGCTCAGGAGAGGAATTGCAGGATCCTCTGGTAGTACCATGTCCAATTTTCTGAGGAACCGCCAGACTGATTTCCAGAGTGGTTGTACAAGCCTGCAATCCTACCAACAATGGAGGAGTGTTCCTCTTTCTCCACATCCTCACTAGAATCTGCTGTCACCTGAATTTTTGATCTTAGCCATTCTGACTGGTGTGAGATGGAATCTCAGGGTTGTTTTGATTTGCATTTCTCTGATGATTAAGGATGCTCAACATTTTTTTCAGGTGCTTCTCAGCCATTCGGTATTCCTCAGGTGAGAATTCTTTGTTTAGCTCTGAGCCCCATTTTTAATTTTATTTTCTGGAGTCCACGCTATTGATATATATATATATATATATATATATATATATATATATATATATATCGGATATTAGTCCCCTATCTGATTTAGGATAGGTAAAGATCCTTTCCCAATCTGTTGGTGGCCTTTTTATCTTATTGACAGTGTCTTTTGCCTTGCAGAAGCTTCGAAGTTTCATGAGGTCACATTGGTCAATCTCCATCTTACAGCACAAGCCATTGCTGTTCTATTCAGGAATTTTTCCCCTGTGCCCATATCTTCGAGGCTTTTCCCCACTTTCTCCAGTATAAGTTTCAGTGTCTCTGGTTTTATGTGAAGTTCCTTGATCCACTTAGATTTGACCTTAGTACAAGGAGATAAGTATGGATCGATTCGCATTCTTCTACACGATAACAACCAGTTGTGCCAGCACCAATTGTTGAAAATGCTGTCTTTCTTCCACTGGATGGTTTTAGCTCCCTTGTCGAAGATCAAGTGACCATAGGTGTGTGGGTTCATTTCTGGGTCTTCAATTCTATTCCATTGGTCTACTTGTTTGTCGATATAACAGTACCATGCAGTCTTTATCACAATTGCTCTGTAGTAAAGCTTTAGGTCAGGCATGGTGATTCTACCAGAGGTAATTTTATCCTTGAGAAGAGTTTTTGCTATCCTAGGTTTTTTGTTACTCCAGATGAATTTGCAGATTGCTCTTTCTAATTCGTTGAAGAATTGAGTTGGAATTTTGATGGGGATTGCATTGAATCTGTAGATTGCTTTTGGCAAGAGAGCCATTTTTACAATGTTGATCCTGCACATCTATGAGCATGGGAGATCTTTCCTTTTTCTGAGATCTTCTTTAATTTCTTTCTTCAGAGACTTGAAGTTTTTATCATACAGATCTTTAACTTCCTTAGTTAGGATCACGCCAAGATATTTTATATTATTTGTGACTATTGAGAAGGGTGTTGTTTCCCTAATTTCTTTCTCAGCCTGTTTATTCTTTGTGTAGAGAAAGGCCATTGACTTGTTTGAGTTAATTTTATATCCAGCTACTTCACCAAAGCTGTTTATCAGGTTTAGGAGTTCTCTGGTGGAATTTTTAGTGTCACTTATATATATTATCATATCATCTGCAAAAAGTGATAATTTGACTTCTTCCTTTCCAATTTGTATCTGCTCGATCTCCTTTTGTTGTGGAATTGCTCTGGCTAGGACTTCAAGTACAATGTTGAATAGGTAGGCAGAAAGTGGGCAGCCTTGTCTAGTCCCTGATTTTAGTGGGATTGCTTCAAGCTTCTCAACATTTACTGTGATGTTGGCTACTGGTTTGCTGTAGATTGCTTTTATCATGTTTAGTTATGGGCCTTGAATTCCTGATCTTTCCAAGACTTTTATCATGAATGGGTGTTGGATATTGTCAAATGCTTTTCCCGCATCTAATGCGATGATCATGTGGTTTTTGTCTTTGAGTTTGTGTATATAATGAATTATGATGATGGATTTCTGTATATTAAACCATCCCTGCATCCCTGGAATGAAAGCTACTTGGTCAGGATGGATGATTGCTTTAATGTGTTCATGGATTCTGTTAGCAAGAATTTTATTAAGTATTTTTGCATCTACATTCATAAGGGAAATTGGTCTGATGTTCTCTATCTTTGTTGGATCTTTCATTGGTTTAGGTATCACAGTATTTGTGGCTTCATAGAATGAGTTGGGTAGAGGTCCCTCTACTTCTATTTTGTGGAATAGTTTGTGCAGAACTGGAATTAGATCTTTTTTCAAGGTCTGGTAGAACTCTGCACTAAACCCATCTGGTCCTGGGTTTTTTTTTGGGGGGGGGAGCTGGGAGACTATTAATGACTGCTTCTATTTCTTTAGGGGATATGGGACTGTTTAGATAATTAACTTGATCCTGATTTAACTTTGGTACCTGGTATCTGTCTAGAAATTTGTCCATTTCGTCCAGGTTTTCCAGTTTTGTTGAGTATAATAGCCTCTTGTAGAAGGATCTGATGGTGTTTTGGATTTCTTCAGGATCTGTTGTTATGTCTCCCTTTTCATTTCTGATTTTGTTAATTAGGATGTTGCCCCTGTGCAAACTACTGATTCTAGCTAAGGGTTTATCTACCTTGTTGATTTTCTCAAAGAACCAACTCCTCCTTTGGTTAATTCTTTGAATAGTTCTTCTTGTTTCCACTTGGTTGATTTCACTCCTGAGTTTGATTATTTCCTGCAGTTTACTCCTCTTGGGTGAATTTGCTTCCTTTTTTCTAGAGCTTTTAGATGTGTTGTCAAGCTGCTAGTGTTTGCTCTCTCCAGTTTCTTTTTGGATGCACTCAGAGCTATGAGTTTCCCTCTTAGAAATGCTTTCATTGTGTCCCATAGGTTTGGGTACTTTGTGGCTTCATTTTCATTAAACTCCAAAAAGTCTTTAATTTCTTTCTTTATTCCTTCCTTGACCAAGGTATCATTGAGAAGAGTGTTATTCAGTTTCCACGTGAATGTTGGCTTTCCATTATTTATGTTGTTATTGAAGATCAGTCTTAGGCCATGGTGGTCTGATAGGATACATGGGACAATTTCAATATTTTTGTATCTATTGAGGCCTGTTTTGTGACCAATTATATGGTCAATTTTTGAGAAGGTCCCGTGAGGTGCTGAGAAGAAGGTATATCCTTTTGTTTTAGGATAAAATGTTCTGTAGATATCTGTCAGGTCCATTTGTTTCATAACTTCTGTTAGTTTCACTGTGTCCCTGTTTAGTTTCTCTTTCCACGATCTGTCCTTTGAAGAAAGTGGTGTGTTGAAGTCTCCCACTATTATTGTGTGAGGTGCAATGTATGCTTTGAGCTTTACTAAAGTGTCTCTAATGAATGTGGCTGCCCTTGCATTTGGTGCGTAGATATTCAGAATTGTGAGTTCCTCTTGGAGGATTTTACCTTTGATGAGTATAAAGTGTCCTCCTTGTCTTTTTTGATAACTTTGGGTTGGAAGTCGATTTTGTTAGATATTAGAATGGCTACTCCAGCATGTTTCTTGAGACCATTTGCTTGGAAAATTGTTTTCCAGCCTTTCACTCTGAGGTAGTGACTGTCTTTTTCCCTGAGATGGGTTTCCTGTAAGCAGCAGAATGTTGGGTCCTGTTTGTGTAGCAAGTATGTTAGTCTATGTCTTTTTATTGAGGAATTGAGTCCATTGATATTAAGAGATATTAATGAAAAGTAATTGTTGCTTCCTTTTATTCTTGTTGTTAGAATTGACATTCTGTTCTTGTGGCTGTCTTCTTTTAGGTTTGTTGAGGTATTACTTTCTTGCTTTTTCTAGGGCATGATTTCTATCCTTGTATTGGTTTGTTTCTGTTATTATCCTTTGAAGGGCTGGATTCATGGAAAGATAGTGTGTGAATTTGGTTTTATCTTGGAATACTTTGGTTTCTCCATCTATGGTAATTTAGAGTTTGGCCGGGTATAGTAGCCTGGGCTGGCATCTCTTAGTGTCTGTATAACATCTGTCCAGGATCTTCTGGCTTTCATAGTCTCTGGTGAAAACTTTGGTGTAATTCTGATAGGCCTGCCTTTATATGTAACTTGACCTTTCTCCCTTACTGCTTTTAATATTCTATCTTTATTTAGTGCATTTATTGTCCTGATTATAATGTGTCGGGAGGAATTTCTTTTCTGCTTCAGTCTATTTGGAGTTCTGTATGCTTCTTGTATTATCATGGGCATGTCTTTCTTTAGGTTTGGGAACTTTTCTTCTAAAAATTTTTTGAAGATATTTGCTGGCCCTTTAATTTGAAAATCTTCATTCTCATCAACTCCTATTATCTGTAGGTTTGGTCTTCTCATTGTGTCCTGTAATTCCTGGATGTTTTGAGTTAGGATCTTTTTGAGTTTTGTATTTTCTTTTATTGTTGTGCCGATGTTCTCTATGAAATCTTATGCACCTGAGATTCTCTCTTCCATCTCTTGTATTCTGTTGCTGATGCTCGCATCTATGGTTCCAGATCTCTTTCCTAGGGTTTCTATCTCCAGTGTTGCCTCACTTTGAGTTTTCTTTATTGTGTCTACTTCCCCTTTTAGGTCTAGTATGGTTTTGTTCATTTCCATCACTTGTTTGGATGTGTTTTCCTGTTTTTCTTTAAGGACTTCTACCCGTTTAGTTGTGTTTTCCTGTTTTTCTTTAAGTACTTGTAACTCTTTAGCAGTGTTCTCCTGTATTTCTTTAAGTTATTTATTAAAGTCCTTTTTGATGTCCTCTACCATCATCATGAGATATGCTTTTAAATCTGGGTCTAGCTTTTTGGTTGTGTTGGGGTACCCAGGACTAGGTGGGTGGGAGTGCTGCGTTCTGATGATGGTGAGTGGTCTTGATTTCTGTTAGTAAGATTCTAACGTTTGCCTTTTGCCATCTGGTAATCTCTGGAGCTAGATGTTATAGTTGTCTCTGGATATAGCTTGTTCCTCAGGTGATTATGTTAGCCTCTATCAGCAGACCTCGGAGACTAGATTTATCCTTAGTTTCAGTGGTCAGAACTCTCTGCAGGCAAGCTCTCCTCTTGCAGGGAAGGTGCCCAGATATCTGGTGTTCGAACCTGCCTCCTGGCAGAAGTTGTGTTCCAATCATCAGAGGTCTTAAGATCCCCTGAGGGTCCTGTGAGGACCTTGGGTGTGTCCAGTAACTCAGTGCACAAGGAACCCCGGTGCTGCAGTGGACCAGAAGGGACTTGTGCCCCTGATCAGGCCTGGTTATCTGCTTCCTCAATTAATGCAGTCTCAGGTCCTGCAGGATTGGATTGGAGCAGGCACTGTGTTCCACTCACCAGAGGCCTTAGGATCCCGTGGGGGATCCTGTGTGGGTCCTTGTGGGTGTCCGGAGACTCCCCGGGCCAGGAACCCTGGTGCTGCACTGGACCGGAAGGCTGTCTTGTCTCTCTATGTACCACACTATCTTCAAACTCAAAGAGATCCTTCTATCTCTAACTCACAATTGATAAGAAAACACACCCTTTGTTATATTTTTACTTTATTTATTTATTTTTAATCTTGGCTCAAACTCACTGTTTACATCACCATAGCCTCAAATTCACAGAGATTTTCCTTCTTGTGGGTTACGGTCTCCTTTGGGTAAGGACTGCCAACTGAACACTGGTTCATGGTGGAAGTGCCCTAATTGGAGCCTACCTGTCTTACATATCCAATGAATTTTAAAAACTCGGCCATCAGAACATGCTGCTATCCTAAGCTTAGCTGTGAAGAAAAATTTTATTGGGGAGTTGAGTGCATTGATATTAAGAGGTATTAAGGAAAAATAATTGTTGCTTCCTATTATTTTTGTTGTTAAAGTTGGCATTCTGGGGCACTTCATGTTCACAGTCAGCTATTGGATAGATCACAGTGCCACTGGTGGAGCTAGAGAAAGTAACCAAGGAGCTAAAGGGATCTGCAACCCTATAGGTGGAACAACAATATGAACTACCCATTACCCCACAGAGCTCGTGTCTCTAGCTGCATATGTATCAGAAGATGGCCTAGGTGGCCATCAGTGGAAAGAGAGGCCCATTGGTCGTTCAAACTTTATCTGCCACAGTACAGGTGAACACCAGGGCCAAGAAGTGGGAGTGGGCAGGTGGAGGAGTGGAGGGGGGAGGGTGTAAGAGCCGTTTGGGATAACATTGGAAATGTAAATGAAATAAATACGTAATGGGGGATAGATACAGAAAATGTGGTACATTTACACAATGAAGTACTACAGGGCTACTAAAAACAATGACTTCATGAAATTTACAGGCAAATGTATGGAACTAGAAAATGTCATCCTGAATGAGGAAACACAGTTACAAAAGAACACACATGGTATGTACTCACTGATAAGTGGATATAAGGTAAAAATATTGAAATACCCATGATACAACTTACAGATCATGGAAAGCTCAAGAAGTAGGAAGACCAAGTGTGGATTCTTCACTCCTATTTAGTAGTAGGAGCAAAATAGTCACAGGAGGTACAGGGTGAAAAGGATTTGGGAGAATAGAAGGGGAGAAGTAAAAGGGGGCAGGATCAAGTGTGAGGGGAGATGAGAGAGATATACAAGGATCAATAAATTAAAGAAAGGTGTGTAGCAATGGGAGGTGGAAAACGGGGTAGCCAACAGAAAGTCCCTGATGCCAGGAAAGCAAATGGCTCTCAAGACAAAACTGGGATGACATTAGCTGAAATGCTCAAAAAAAAGGGAGAGAGCAGTAGAGACCATATCCAGAGGTTATGAATGGCCAGTTGAGGGTTGGCCACACCCCCACCCCTTCTCAAAATTTAGTCCAGAATTTCTTCTGTCTAAAGGAAATGCAGGGAAAAAGAGTAGAGCAGAAACTGAAGGAAAGGCAATCCAGAGACTCTCCGACCTGGGGATCCATTCCATATACAGTCAACAATCCCAATCACTATTGCTGATGTCAAGTAGTGCTTGCTTACAGGAAACAGTTATGGATGTCTCCTGAAAGACACAAGGAGAACCTGACAGATACAGTTGCAAATGTTTGCAGGCAACCATTGGATGAGTACAGGAACCCCAGTGGGGGAGTTGAAGAAATAACAAAGGAGCTGAAGGGGTTTGCAACCCCATAGGAAGAGCAATGATATCAACCAAATAGACACCGCAGAACTCACAGGAACTAAAACACCAACCAAAGAATACACATAGAGAGACCCATGGCTCCAGCAGCATATATAACAGAGGGGGGGCTTATCCGGCATCAATGGGAGAGGAGGAACTAAGTTCTGTGAAGGCTTGGTGCCATTGCTTAAGAAAAAGTTAGAGCAGTAAGGTGGGAGTGGGTGCATTGGTGGGCATACACCCTCATAAAATCAGAAGGGAGGGGATTTGCTGTGAGGGTTTGAAGGAGAAACTTGGAATGAGGATAACTTTTGAAATGCAAAGAAATAAAATAAGCAACAATTATTAATAATACGTGCATATACATAGAAATAAAATAAATGAATAGATCTAAAAGTAAAAAAAACTTAAGAAAGTGAGAAATTATTTGACTAAAGAGGCATAAAGCAATTGGGAAGGCATAAAGGACTAAAGGAAATATGAAGCCTATGGTCAGAAAATTTAAAGAAAAATATCATTCATGTGTTGCAAATTGAGCATGACAAGAATGTCTTGAAGGGAGAGGAAGGTGAATTGAACTGAAGAATGTGTCACAGGCAAGATAGGCAACAGACATGGGCCATGGAGGTGCAGATACCAGCAAAGTACATGCTATATTTGTGTCAATGTGTGACAATGAAACAATCAATAATGCATGGTAATTTACAGGAAATAATAATTATTAAACAAAAAAATTAACAAAATTTAACTACTGAAAATTTCATTGGCAAACTTGAAAAACAAATTTCCTCTGTATTCTTATGAAAGACGGCTCCATTATCATTCCTCTAGATAAAATCTCTGCACTCTCAATTTACCAGACATTCAGCAGTCATACACAGGAAAAACAGTGACTTTTACATAATGCAGAAATATACAATGCAAAACACTAAACTTGTTTGTGTTATTCAAACATAAAATGGAGCATATCATCACCCAAACTGATGAATTGCCTATATATACTCTGCCTGTTTCCAGTCAAAGTCCAATGAAACAGGTTCATGAGTGTACAATATTCAGTAAATTCTCAGATTGTCACTGTTGATTCTAGACTGCAACCAAATATACATGTGTAGAGAGAATGTATAGGAAAAATTTACACATTGAAACACAGAGCTCTTTTACAGTCACTATTTGTTTCTAAGATATTTAATAGCTATTTGTAAATAAGATTCTTTCACAGCCACTACCTCAATGTAAAATGATAAAAAACAATGTAGGAAAAAAATATAATATAGAATAGATGTGTCAGCCTAGGATATTAAGTTGAAAAAAATGAGCACGTGGGAGGGAGATAATGGTTTGGAACTCAAATATTAGCGTGATTTTTTTCATGACTAACTATTTTTTGGAAAATAGAGTGACTTATTATTTTATTCGAAATAAAGAACAAAGCATGGCATATTTTATGGGTCTTGTTGAGCCTTTAAAACTCAATCTTTACCTTGTAAATTAATGGTGGATATGTGAAGAAATGTATGATTTCAGATAGACCTGAATTACCTATACTTGGGATTTGATCTGTTTATATATTCTCAAGATAATGGAAGCACAGGTCTTGTTTATATATTTCTGTCACTTAGTGACATAGTCCACACTCTACATGATCTGTGGATCTCAGTGACTGTAAACATGAGTCGGCCTCTGCATGACTTGGACTGTGTAATAAAGTGTCCTGTGTGTCCTCAGTAGCTCCAGTTTTGCTATTACTGGATGTCTCACTGTGAATAATGTGATACAATCCACTGACAGCATTTCTAACTGTGTTCACATAATCAGATTGTTGAAACTTTCCAGGGACCAAATTTAAACACAGGGGCTTCCTTCCACAGATTCACAAACATGAATGATATCATGGAGACTGAGAATGAATTATCCTCCTAAGTATTTACCTACATGTGTTTATTAAATGGGCTGTGGACACCAGATGCAGAGCCCCAGGTAAGAAAGTATTTAAGTTTCTTCAGGGCTCAGGAGAAACCTAAAAATAAAATGAGTCATGAATATGCAATAAACCTCACCTTTGCACAAAGAAATAAATGCAAGGAGAAATTTGATGTACTGATATGCATGGCTCATCACAATCCACACTGCCCAGATTTAACACAGGAAAAATATGTTCACGTTGATGGGAGTCTTCTTCTTCTTTAACATTCCACTTTTTATGGCCAATTTTATTGATCCCAGGTGCTTTTGGAGAATAAATTTGAATGAAATTCAGGATGAATATTTGGGATTAACTTGTGCTTTCATCCTGGCAGCAGTTCAGAAACCTATTGAGAAAGATTATTTCAACAAGACTCTGAATTTCCTGTAAGTAAATTTGAGTTTCAAATTGAAATGACAACTTCAGTACTTCTTGAGTGCTCCGAGGATATTAGTCAAATTCTTTAGTCTTCTGTCCTGTTGCTAAGTCTGAACACCAAGAACCAACCTTAATTCCTTTACATTTTCAATCCTATTTTCTCCTTTTATTCATATCCAGTGGAGGTTTGGTTTTCTTTCAGGTGGCTTCTGATTTAAAGGTTGGAAGCTTAGGAATAAAGGAATATCTACATTGATCCTTAACATAAAGCCTGCCTTTTGACACTTTATATTGCACTCTAGACAGTAATGGCTTATTGACATTGATCCTGTAATATTGCATTATGTTTTATCCCAAGTCCGTGTAAATAAATGCTCATGAACTGTGCTGAAAGTCCTTCCATAAGTGTGTTGCTCCTAGACCATATGCTGAGTTGGTTCCAGTAATATTCGTGGCACATATAGTTGTTAAAAACTTTACATACATACAAACTTACTGTCTCAAAGTCATTGTGTGTGGTCACTTATTGACTTCTAAAGCTTCATCAGATTTAGAAAGAGATCTTTACATTCAGAAATTTCTATTTCATATGAATACTTGGATGGAGTTTTTTGTATGTATATGAGCAAGGAATAGTTATCTCAATGGGGGTCAAGACAGGAAAGTGTTTTAAAAGATAAAATCCAAAAGCACTGTGGCTTTGTACTTCACACTATTTATGTACAATCACTGGCTTTTATGTTTTGCAAAGTTCAATTGGGCAATCTCTCTTTAGAATAAACCATACTTGGAACATATGGAATCCAATGATGTGATTACATTCTTTGAATAGGCAGGCTATCAGTAACAGTGGTGACTGCTTATGTCCCTTGTCACTGTCAGGGGTGACAATTGTATTGTGGGATAGTTGGAATGTTTGAGAGCAGTAACGCAGGAGCTTTGTATTAGGTTTTTTGTTTTGTTTTGTTTTGTTTTGTTTTTTGTTTTTGTTTTTTGGGTTTTTTTGTCATTAAGAGAAATATCTTCTCTATTCATGTCTCAGTTGGCTAATTTCTGGCCCTTTTAAAATTTTTAAATCTTGTGAAACTTCTTTCAATAATTTTAGTAAATATTAGTACACATGTTCCCAATGTGGTTCAATACCCATTTTTGTGGATTGCTGATCATTGTTTTAAAACACAGCCCTTTAGACTACTAGGCTACACAAACAGCTTAAGTAACTGATGTTTCCTAAAGTTTATTTGTAGGAAATAGTTTGACAATTGTACAACATCTACTTTCAAATTCCGTTTCTATATTAGTAAAACTTTAATTGAGATTGTGTGTGTGTGTGTGTGTGTGTGTGTGTGTGTGTGTGTGTGTAGTAATAAAGAATATTCGAAAATGAACCATTGTATTGGTTATAGAATGAAAACACAATAGTTGTATAATTTGTAGTGAAAACCTAATTGTATTTACTTCATTTCAATCATTAAATATGTAGGTGCATATTTAGTGTTTATTCATAAGATTGTATGAAATGACAAGGATAAAACAGGTTGCGTTTTTCTCTACATAAACGTAAATGATCTCAATATGGTATTATTCCATTCCCATTGCCTAGTGGCCCACTTTTTATTTTTACAAAAAAAATATGAACATATTCTATAAATTTACACCAAAATCTCTTCTGTTTTATAAGTATATAATACTGGCATATACAAATATCACTGCAATTTCCTTATTTTCCTAGTTCTCAATACGATGCTGGTATTGTTTTATTGTACCTGGAAAGTTTGCCAAAGATATTTCCTATAAATTAATTTATAATGAATGAAGTACCCAGAGTGAATATATCACATTCCTTTGTAAAAAGAAATTAGGAGCAAGATACATTGGTGGTAGGACAACCCCTTAAACTCTGCACTAAATACCTGGCACTACTACATACTTGTGCATTTGAATTTAGGATAGTCTACAGGAAAGTATCTTATAAAACATTTGCATGTATTGCAATCTTATAACCTAAATAATACTTGCTCAAATACATACAAACGTAAACATTGACATGTATCAGTTACCAAATTCATGTTTGATATTTGAATTTATTTAAAAATAAATCTTTCTAAAAGATATTCTTTGAATAAAAGATTGAAAAAATAACAAGATGAGGATAGATACGAGGGGGCATGTCAAGAATTTTGACCACTAATTATAAGTGATTATAAGTACAAGAATCAAATGTTGCTGGAGAGAGACCATTATGCATTGATAAATCATGTTATTACTGCCTTAACAAGTTCAGTTAATTTCACAAGAAAATATGAACTCAGTGGCTCTAATAACAAGTTTTTTATATTGCTCAATAATTTCAAAATGAAGACATGATCAGAATTACTGTTTTGTCAATATCTGTGATTTTCTCTTTTCCTTCTGATCAAGCACTCAAAAGAAGAGATGGGAATGTTCTCTGTGGATGAGGTCAATACCATATCTTATTTATGAGAGAAATACTGTCATGAACTTTAAAAGAGGTTACTATTTTCCAGGTTCTCATGTCAATTCAATCTCACAACAAAAACCATTTGTTCCCTTCTTTAGATGTCAGATGCAGAAACTTCCAGTATACCATAGTGCTTTTCTTGAGTACAAATAATCATGTATAATCATCTGGCCATAATAAACACTGTACTCTTTTACAGAAAAACGACTAAAAACCACAAATACGCTTTGGCATTGGCCTTTGCAATGGATGAAATCAACAGGAATCCTGATCTTTTACCAAATATGTCTTTGATTATAAGATACACTTTGGGCCGTTGTGATGGGAAAACTGTAATACCTACACCATATTTATTTCATAAAAAAAAACAAAGCCCTATCCCTAATTATTTCTGTAATGAAGAGACTATGTGTTCATTTCTGCTTACAGGACCCAATTGGGGTGTATCTATAAGTTTCTGGAAGTACCTGGACAGCTTCTTATCTCCACGTGTGAGTTTTCATGGGACAGAAATTCTTAACATCATGTCTCTTTGGGAGAATTTGATAGCTATTAAGAAAGTTAATGGATGTGGTTGGACTTATGCTTATGTCAATCTAGGTTGTTCCAGGATACTTACTATTCAGAAAAATGATAGGCTTTCAAATAGGGACTACCACCAGAAGTTGACAGATACCTTCATGGAGGAATAGAGAAGGCCATGTAGAATTAAGTCGGGCATGGTGGAAGAGAGAATCTTACAGCCTTGACGGACTGTCAGTCAGAGAGTTTCATTATATATACCAAGCTCAGCAAGAAAAGATTTGTTCGTGCTGTTCCAAAACATAGAGCATATTATTTCTGTCCCCAGATAGGAGTTATCTTCATCTTGGTCACAGTTTTACATTATCATTGGTAAATTGAAATAACAGCATTATTATTTACAGTCATGGTAGTTATATAAATTTAGTCATCAGTGATAAACTGTGAGGTTTTAGAAATAAATTTTAACAACATTTCTCTATAACCCAGCTTTTAAATATCTGGGGTATTTTTTTTTTTTTTTGCAAAGGCATGAAATACCATCCTTAGCCTGACTACTCATGACATTTTAGCAACGAGAAAGGATGAAAAACTCCAATCCAGTATGTGGAGTTCGCCATTTGACTACCTGTGAGTGTATAACTAACTATTTAGAGTCAGAATTTAAATTGGCATTAGATCTCTGGAAAAGAATTCAGGCCCATAGTTTTATAGACATATTAAGTCCTTTTCTTTAATAATATAATAATTCTATATCTCTGTGAAATTTATTGCTATGTCTCATATAGTTTTTTTTTATATTCTGTTATTTCTATGTCATAAGATACAAGATTAGAACTTCATAAGTGAACTTTTCTAAGAAAGAGGGGTTATGAGAATTTGATACATCATTCTTTCATATTTTTCTACACTATAATTTATCTATCATTATAAGACACTTTGGATGTATGAGATAACTTCATCCAATCTAACTTTATTTCTGTATATTTTTATCAAGAGGTACAACTTATAGTCCGATTTATTTTGCCCTTTAATTACCTGGGTATGACTTTTTCTAATCTGCTTTGCTGGTAACACTTTTAGGCTGCCAAATCTTGTTTAAATTTTTAGATTTATATTTGATCTTATTATCTGTCTCATGAAGAGGCACAGAGGCAGACATTGACAGAATATTTCAGAAACTTAGTCTAAATAGGAGATCTCTGGCGTTTTTATGTGAGTCAAAACCTCTAGTGTACGATATTACCTTCAAGTAGGGCAATATAGGAATATCTCTTCGAAATGCTAAATCAGTATTATGTACAGGACTCTCCTGCTCAATCGTAGAAGGAATTCTGGATTATAGCATAAAGACCTTCTTTAAAAAATATTAATCAACTACCCCAAATTGTAAAAGTATCAAAATCCCTTCAAACATTGGAAACATGGATATCAAGATTAAAACTGAAAGACAGAAAGGCAGATATTATAACATGCAAATATATTTTGTTACTTCTTGTCAAACAGCTATGCTTGCTGTTCCCATTAGAAGTGGATCTGCCAGGATTCCATGTTTGCACATTTGAATTAGACATGAGAGTATAAGTCACAGGTAATCAACAGTTTGCAGGTAAGTATGCTTACAAGTGTTTTCAAGAACACTACACCTCATGCTGCTCTCTGTGTTGTAGATCCTTCAGCTTACCTATGGGCCTTTCAGTTCCATCTTCAGTGATGATGAACAATATTCCTATCTCTATCAGATGGCCCCAAAGGACACATCTCTAGCATTGGCAATGGTCTCCTTCATACTTTACTTCAACTGGAACTGGATTGGCCTTGTCATCCCAGATGACGATCAAGGAAACCAATTTCTTTTAGAGTTGAAAAAACAGAGGGAAAACAAGGAAATTTGCTTTGCCTTTGTGAAAATGATCTCTGTTGATGACATTTCATTTGAACACAAAACTGAAATGTACTACAAACAAATTGTGATGTCATCCTCAAATGTTATCATCATTTATGAGGAAACAATCGATTTCATTGATTTGATCTTCAGAATGTGGGAACCTCCAGTTTTACAGAGAATATGGATCACCACAAAACAATGGAATTTCCCTACCAGTAAGAGAGATATAACTCATGGCACATTCTATGGATCACTTACTTTTCTACCCCACCATGGTGGGATTTCTGGCTTTAAAGATTTTGTACAGACATGGTTCCATCTCAGAAGCAAAGATTTATATCTAGTAATGCCAGAGTGGAAATACTTTAAATATGAATCCTCAGCATCTAAGTGTAAAATACTGAAGAACAATTCATCTGATGCCTCATTTGATTGGCTAATGGAACAGAAGTTTGACATGGCCTTTAGTGAGAGTAGTCATAACATATATAATGCTGTGCATGCCATAGCCCATGCACTCCATGAGATGAATTTGCAGCAGGTTGATAATCAGGCAATAGACAATGGGAAAGGAGCCAGTTCTCACTGCTTGAAGGTAAAGTTTCTTCTATTGGACAAGGTTTGATGTCTTCAATTGCATAGCTGTTTAGAGTATTTCAGATGCCCAGACTTAAAGAAATAGGAAATGTTTTCCAAAATAATAAGTTTCTGAACATTTTTCCTTAAAGAAAGGCAGTCTAGAGATTGTTATGAATGTGAATGGAAAAAGAATTCATAGACTAGCAATGAAAATGGGTGGTTTTATACAGAGCATGTGAATATCCATTAGCATACCCCTTCCAATATTGAATATAAACTATCCTTACTCATTAATTTTCTCCATGGTTAGAAGATGAGTTTTTATTTATATTTGTCAGTTATATGGAAATCATTTAAGGTGTGGTCTCCAGTGATTCTACCAAGAGTGTAGGCTCTGGAGATCATTCTGGGTTTCTGGGAGTAACTAAACAAGAAATAGTTTTGGTATTCAGTTCTGTCTGTAGAAAAGTGTTTATATGTGTGAATGTATGTTTCTCACTGTGTATATGTCTACTTTCTACTCTTTCTGTGTATCTGTGTTTATACTTGTGATACTTTCAACATACATGTTTATCTCTATATGAAAATGGAAGTAAGCGACAATTTTTTCTATGTAGGAATTTCTTTCTATAAGTGTGTTTGTTTATATATGTGCATATGTTTCTTTGTGGTTTTGTCAGAGTAGTTTTCTTTGTGTACATTGTGTGTATTTTGTGAGTGTTTATAAGTACTTATACGGATTTGTACCTGCTTTGCTGTGTATGAGTCTGCCTATTTCTTTGCACTTGGCATGGACTTTGCCTGCCATTTTGTATTTAGGTTTGAGTATAAATTTCTCTATGTGCCAATATCATTCATGGCTGGTGCTTATATATTTATGCCTCTCCCAGTGTTTTTATGTCAACGTGTGTGTGTGTATGTGTGTGTGTGTGTGTGTGTGTGTGTGTGTATGTGTGTGTTGCATAGCTGTGTTTGGTTCTGCTTTTTTCTGTGTTTGGTATTCTTGACTGAGAGAATTGAAATTCTTGTAATATTATGATAATTTCATTTATCCAATTGCTTTGTTTTGATTTCCCTCTTTCTGTCTTTCTTTCTTTAAATGTAGTTGCCTTTGCTATAAAATCAGAATGCATTTTATGACTTGAAAGTATTTTAAATACATAATAGTACAATGCTTGTATTTTAGGTAAACTCCTTTCTAAGAAAGATCCACTTCACTAATCCTCTTGGGAACAAAGTGATTATGAAACAAAGAGTAATAATGCAGGAAGAATATGACATTTTCCATTTTGGGAATCTCTCACAACACCTTGGGATTAAGGTGAAGTTAGGAAAGTTCAGCCCATATTTTTCACATGGTCGAAACTTTCACTTATATGTAGACATGCTTGAGGTTGCCACAGGAAGTAGAAAGGTGGGTGTTTACTAACTTACTGGTTTGTTATACACAGCAATAAACAGTGTCAAGTGGATTCATGGCAACATATTGAAATGAACAATTATGTCACATCAGAAACCAATTTTCTAGTCTCCTGTATATTTTTTTATTTTTGACAATTTTACCAATTTGAAGATTTCAAACATGCATAAAATATACCATTGTTATATCAGAACCATTATCTGACATTTAATAAATAAAAAAAAACTGTTCTTCACCACTGTTTGATATACTTTCCTTTAAATTGAACATATTTTTCTCCATATAATTGCTCTTTGCTCTTTAGACAATGTAATCTCCTCTCTTAATGAAACCTCTGGAACAGATATTCATATGATAGAGTCTAATGTTAAAGTTATGAAATAACAAGAGTCATAAGAGTTAACCCTTTTCATTGTATCAAAAAATGTTTACAATATAATAAAAGGACACTTACCACATTCACTAATGAACACAACTATGGAAATTCATATTTAAAGAAACATCACTTTCTAATAAATTTGAAGAATCCATTCATGCTTTTATGTAAGATGAAGGTCAAGAGAGCCTATAAACAGCACTAGAACAACAGACAAAGAAATGGCTATTAACGCACCTCAAACACAGCAAATACAGTAACCAGACAAAAGCAACAAATAATTTTCCATTATGAAAGAACACTTTTCTTAAAATTCTCTAAATTAAATCAAGGACAACAAGGCTGGTTTATTTTTTGAGACATTCCTAATTTGCCTACCGAGGGTAGGAAGACACATTCATATACAAGAGGAAAACTTTTCTTTATTAAAAAATGGAGGAAAACATTATAATGTTTAATAATAGAGAAAAAGGTAATTCAGGAACAATACATTTGATAGATATGTATGGAATAATACTTGACAAAAACACGTAACAAAAGAACACAACACACAACAGAAAGATCATTCTCTGAAAACAGAGAATTTTTTTGTAATTGTGATTGTTTTATTTTTGGACAATCACTTGTTATCCTCACATAATGTATCCTAATTACAATTTACCTCCCTTCTATTGGGATGTGACCAACTGTCAGTTTTGCTGGCAAATATATCATAGTTAATATTCCGATTTCCTTCCCAGCTGCCTTTTCCATCAGATCCACTTTCTGTCACTCATTAGAAAATGACAGGATTCTATAGGAGAATACTAAAATAAAACGAGATTAAACAAAAACTAAGCCATCATAATGGGACAAAATTTGCATATCACATTATGGTAACTAGTCATATGAAATGGTGCTAGGTGAAAAGACCAGGAAATCCTACCTCATAGCTTATATGAATAGGAGTGAGTGAAGCATGAGTTAGTGATAGACAATGGAGTGATATTTATTCCCGGTTTAGTACTAAGAATACTTTATTTTTGAAACTATAATTGAAATTGTAAATTCTATAATCAGAACATATGGAATTATTGATGCCAATTATTTGTTTCATATTTGCATGTGAATAAGCATAATAAGATTCTCCTAAAAACTATTAATGTCAAACTGCAAAAGGAATTCCTTGGACAAAATCAAGTTATATGTCAATGGGAATTCTACATAAAAACCCTGAAATAGACTGTCCTTTTCAAAGCCAGCCAAAACACAAAAATCTGGTAGTCAAACACTGTTGGTATCTTCTTTTATCACTGATTAACCATAACATAATTTCCAAATACAAAGAACAGTAGGAAATTTTTGTGACTCACAAATGCTCTGTTCCTCTAGCTGGAATTTAATCTTATGTAAACTGAATGTCCTCAGGCCTTGGGAGCATAAGACTTGTAATACAATCACATTGACATTTGATCCCAAATGAGACCAACTCATTGCTTCCACTTGACTATTCCATCTATTGTAGACAGGATTTTTTAACATTTCTGGGATGAGACCAATTCTCTATTTTGCTTGCTAAAATATTAGAGCTAATATTCCTCAAAAACTGCTGATATCCCTGGATTGCTCATTCTTTTTCCTACTTTGGATTTTTGTCAACTTCCTATCATTCACTCAGAAAATAATTATTTTTGGAGTTGTGCTTCTTATAACATAGTTAGGAAGCACTACTTGACCATAAATGAGAGTTATATACCCCTCATATTTGTCCATGTCGCACACTGCATGGACATATAAGCATCATTTATTGCAGTATACTTTAACATTTTATGTGGAGAAACAGTAAGTAAATAACAAGTTTATACATAGAGAAATTTATTATTTTTACCTATTGCCTGATGTATAGTAGGGCTTTGAAAAAAATTGCAATTATATTCCTAACATTCAACTGGTATACTTTTTAAAGGAGGCTATAGACAAAACCAAACCTAGTTTTATTATCAGGGCTAATTTTCAAGTTGGATATCCTAACTCTTTCTTTATTTCTCACATTTAAAACATCATTGCATGACCTACTACAGGCAATGTAGGAATGGGGAATTATCTTTTGACATCATTCTTTCTCCAGACATTCTGAGCTCTTATTCTGAGCTTTCTCTACCTGAAGCATCGCAAAGTTTTTATCAGGTCGTCTTAAGTGGTGCTTTATGCTTGAGTTTTACTTCCCTATTGGACTTTTTCCCTTCAAGGTCACATTATAGTAGAGTGGTTCTCTAAAGAATGGTGATCTTGAGTTTTGTTACAAACTTCTATATTAATTGTCAGCAAATGAATACATTAAGATTCATGTTTAAATAAGAAAGTTATAAAAATTAGTATTTTATAGCTCTATTCATGATGTAAAATTAGGTTAACAATTTTCAATAAGCATGACAATAGTCTGAATATAATACTATAGACTAACATATCTATAAGAACATATAAACTGATTATCATTTGGCTCTTAAAAAACATTGATGCCTTTGTTTTGTTTTGGTTTTTTTTTTTGGTTTTTGTTTTGGTTTTTGTTTTGGGGTTTTGTTTTTTTTGTTTGTTTGTTTTGTTTTGGTTTTTTTTTGTTTTTTTTGTTTTTTGTTTTTTTTTTGAGACAGGGTTTCATTGTATAGTCCTGGCTGACCAGGAATTCACTCTGTAGATCATGCTGGCTGTAAACAATGAAATCGGCCTGCCTCTCCTTCCCAAATGCTTCAATTAAAGACATGAACCATCACTGACCAGCTGCCTTTAGCTTAATACAAGTATGACATGTAAAGCCTTACTAATTAAAACTGCTTTTATATTACAGTTGTTTATTATATTATTAGGGTTTAAGATTGAAATATACTCCCATTTTATGGTGATTTTGTATTTGTGGGTTTTTTCAATTTTATAAATTGGAGATTTCATTTGTTCACATTTCAAATTTTGTACCCTTTCACTGTTTCCCTTCTGCAAATCCACTATGCCATCCCCCCTTTACCCTGCTTCTATGAGGGAGCTCCCCTACCCACATACCCACTCTTGCTTCAGCACCCAAGCATTCATCTACACTGGGGAATCAAGCCTTCACAGGAACAAGGGACTCCCCTCCCATTGATGACAGATAGAGAGCTTCAACTACTTCAGTCCTTCCCCTAACACCTTCATTGGAGTCCCTGTGTTCAGTCCAATGGTTGACTGTGAACATCCACATCTGTATTGGTCAGGATCTGGCAAAGCCTCCTAGGAGACAGCTGTATCAGTCTCCTTTCCACAAGCACTTCTTGCCATCCACAATAGTGTCTGGGTTTGGTATCTGCATTTGTGATGGATCTTCAGGTGGGGCAGGCTGTGTGTGGCCTTTATTTCAGTCTCTGATCTTCTCTTTGTCCCATTATTTCCAATAGATAGGAACAATTCTGAGTTAAAATTTTGTAGGTGTGTGGGTGGTCCTATCCCTCAACTGGGAGCCATGCCTAACCTCTGACTATTGTCTCGACAGATTCTCCTTCCCGATTCTGGGATATTTCAGCTAATATCATCGCTGTACGTCCTGGGATGCTCTTGATTTCCTGGCATCTGGGACTTTCTTTTTGCTAAAAAACAGTTCCCTGTCCCTAGTTGCCACACACCTCTGTTCAATTTCCTGACCTCTGTACAGATCTTCCACATTCTCTCATACCTGATTCTTCTCATATTTTTCCCTTCCCACTATTCTCTTCCTCCAGGGAGATTTTATTCCAGGGATGCAAGTATAGTTCAATATCTGTAGATCCATTAAGAGTAGTACACCACAAAATGTGGAATTAAATTATTTTACAAAAACCTTCAGAAATGGCTCTTAATCAAGTCCAACATTCATTTAGAGATAAAAAAACAAAAATAGTGATAGAACAGAAGGAACACTTATTGATATAAGAACACTTTCTTTCACAAAATTATTGACAATATGATAATACATGAAGAGAATGTTATTATCCATGAAAATCAGAAATAATATCAGGTTGTTTTTGTGGTTCATGTTTTATCCAAGCACTTTAGAGCATAGATCTGGAAATCTCTGTCTGTTTCTTGCCAGTCTGCCCTATATTGTGAGTACGAAAAAAGCCATGTGTGATATGGAAACACTACCTTAAAATAAATTAACATAAAGTACAAACATATGCCCACATTCCTTACTCTAACTCAAAATAGTCTTTCAAATATTACAAAGGGTTAACATACATTTAAAGAAAATGTTGGGAGAAAAGAGAAAATGTGTTTTCATCGTCATTGGTAATGTAAGTGTACTTCATGGTAAGATCCTGTTTCAACAAAACCAAAAACATAGAAAGAATCTTCAAATCTTCAATTAAACTTATACAATCTAATTTCTATCTGGATTTTTCCAGCATTTGAAGCCACTGTAGAGCATTTTGACATCATGGAACACTCCATATTCAAAGTCAGTACACATTAACATATCATTTCCAACCATATTAAACCAGTGTCTGCATAGTCCACTGTTTTTTATATACAGTTTTTCATGCTTTGCGATAGTAATTTATTTGATGCCATATTTGTTATCTGTGACTTAAGGACATGTTTTTCCTGTTTCAAATTTTTTCAAATACTAACATGCTTCTCTGTTGCTTTAATCAAACTTTGATAATAAGCATAGTGAGAAGGAAGGTGTGATTTGAGATATGGCTTATAGTCCTAGAAAGACAAGTGTGGATATCTGGAAACGGGAACTAAAGAATAGATGTTAAAAGAAGACTACTTACTGGCCTAACTGCCCAAATTGAGATGGGCACTCCTATATCAATTACCAATTAATAAAATGCTTCAAAGATATGAGGATAGGCTAGTGTTGGCTGAGAGAATATCTCAGTTAAGTTCCCTCTGTCTGTTCAGAGCACTTAGTACTAAGATGAACATAATTAACTAAAAAACAACAGGTTGCTACTTCTGTAGATTTTACACACAGCTCAAAAATCAGCTGTTTTTCCTGAATTACTAGACACTCAGAAACTATACAACATTTCTTCAATGCATTTCCAATATTCATATCTGGCCATTAAATAATGGACTTAGGGAAATGTCAATCAGATAGTGTGCAAAAAAGGATCTTATTGAAATCTTAAAGTACTAATATAAAACATAAAAAAAATATATAAGACTCATTATCAGTATATGTCTAATTTTTTCTCAGATGCCATCCTCTGTGTGCAGTGCAGAATGTAGTCCTGGATTCAGAAGATTGTGGAAGGAGGGAATGGCAGCCTGCTGTTTTGTTTGCAGCCCCTGCCCTGAAAATGAAATTTCTAATGAGACAAGTGAGTTTTTGCTGCTCTGATAAATACTACAAATATGGATTTCCCTTGGTCCACACTGGGATGATGAAGTCAACTCAAAGGAAACTGCAGATATAAAATATATTAGTTATCAAATTTACTAGTTGTAGATATAAAATACTTAACAAAATCTTGCAAAAACAAACAAACATATCTTATGCCTTAACCCTCCTATTGACTTATTGCAAATTTATGGAAGATTATATTGCACAAAGAAATAATTAGAAAATATAACTGCAATTTGCAGGAACACTGCACAAGACTTTCCAAATAAATTATCTATTGTAAAACTACATTTATATTAGATTTTAGTCACAATAGGAGCCCATGAAGAACTGAATATAATATCTAATCTACTGGATTAGCTCATGAGACTGCTAGATGCAAAATCTATTTTCTCTGTAAGATTAATATATAAGACAAAAAAAATTGCAAATATATGAGAAAATGCTAAGGATGCATTATTAAGAGGGCCATGAAGGATCTTTTAGTACAAAGTATCTACAGAGATAATGTTTTCCTTCAGTGCTAAAATTAGTGCATCTCATGAACAATAACCAGAACTTTTGATTAATTATTGCCAGATGAGAAAACTTCTTAAAGCTTATTTCATTAACATTTCCTGCTATTCAAACATAAGCATTATATTTCCTCTCTATTCAAACTTCTTCATTTGACTTGTTACATGAATCACTTAAATTCAATAATGCAAGTGCTACTTTGGCATGAGCACACACATATCAATATTTACACATACACACAGCCAATCTGTTTAATTTAGTGTTGTTTCTATGTCAAGGAGTTTGAGCTTGTGAATTCTTGAGTAGCTATTATACTTGTCCAAGTAGAGGACAGAGTCTCAATGTGTCACAGGGAATAAATTTATAAAATAGTCAGTGATCTCAGAAAACAGTGAGTGTAGGGTTTTGAAGTTCTAAAATAGACCCGACCACATTGTGGTTTATGAATGTATCTTCTCTGAATTAAATAATCTACTTGATATCAAAATAGAAACAAAAAATGGCTTAGGAAATTTTTGCTTTCTGATAACATTATTTTTTATTTTTTACATTTCGTATTCTATTCCCCACGACCCATACCCCATCCAATATGTCACATTCCACACCTCTTCCCCAACCCAACTCTCTACATGTTGATCCCCCTATCCTCCAACTCACCTGACCTCTAAACTCCCTGTGGCCTCCAGGCTTTTGAGTGTTAGGTGCATCATTTTGGTATGATCACAGACATGGAAGTCCTCTACTGTATATGAATTGAGGGACCCATATCAGCTGGTGTATGCTGTCTGTTTGATGCTCCAGTGTCTGAGAGATCTCTGCAGTCCAGATTAATTGAGACAGCTGGTCTTTCTGCAAGGTCGCCTTTCCCCTCAGCTACTTTCAGCCTTCCCTAATCCAGGGGATAGTTGCTTCTCTCCATTATTTGGTTGCAAATAACTGTATTTAGGAGGGCAGTCATGACAGATCCTTTTTGTGAGTGCTCCATAGCCTCTGTAAAATGTGAGGCCATAGGACCTCCTCTTGACCTAGATCCCACTTTGGTCCTGTAATTGGACCTTCTTTTCCTGAGGCTCCTATCCATTTCATCCTTGCATTCAGACAGGAACAATTATGGGCTGGAGATGTGACTATGGGATGGGAACCCCATCACTCACTTGATGTCCTGTCTTCCTGCTGGAGGTGGGCTCTGTATGTTCCCTCTATCTATTGTAGTACATTTCATCTAGGGTCTCTGACCTCGCAAGTCTCTGGTGCATTTTAGTGGGTCCATGCACCCTCCTATTACCTGAGGTTACCTGTTTATATTCTTTATGCTGGTCCTCAGAGATTGGTTCCCCTGTCACGCCCACACTGTTGGGAGCCGCGCCCACATTCGCCGTTACAAGATGGCGCTGACAGCTGTGTTCTAAGTGGTAAACAAATAATCTGCGCATGTGCCAAGGGTATCTTATGACTACTTGTGCTCTGCCTTCCCCGTGACGTCAACTCGGCCGATGGGCTGCAGCCAATCAAGGAGTGACACGTCCGAGGCGAAGGAGAATTCTCCTTAAAAAGGGACGGGGTTTCGTTTTCTCTCTCTCTTGCTTTTCTCTCTCTCTTGCTTCTTGCTCTCTTGCTTCCTGCACCCTGGCTCCTGAAGATGTAAGAAATAAAGCTTTGCCGCAGAAGATTCTGGTCTGTGGTGTTCTTCCTGGCCGGTCGTGAGAACGCGTCTAATAACAATTGGTGCCGAATTCCGGGACAAGAAAAAACTCGGGACTGGCGCAAGGAAGATCCCTCATTCCAGAACCAGAACTGCGGGTCGCGGTAATAAAGGTTCCCGTAAAGCAGACTGTTAAGAAGGATTCAACTGTATGAATTCAGAACTTTTCAGCTGGGGAACGAGAGTACCAGTGAGTACAGCTTTACGAGGTAAGCCTGGCCTTGAACTTTCTAACGAAATTCAAGACAGGCTATCAGAAGTAAAGTGGAATATGTTTGGCCTTGAATTTTTTCTGGTGTTAGGAGCCCTTTTGTTCCTTTTCACATGTTATCAAGTGGTTAAGATAGGGCGGATTCTAGATGAAATTCAGGACAAGCTATCAGAAGTAAAGCGGGGAGAGAGAGTAGGAACAAAGAGGAAATATGGTACACAAAATAAGTATACAGGCCTTTCCAAGGGTCTTGAACCCGAGGAAAAGTTTAGGTCAGGTAAGAATACCTGGAGAGAGATTAGAAGAAAAAGAGGAAAAAGGGAAAAGAAGAAAGATCAATTAGCGGAGGTCTCTAGGAAAAGGAGCCTGTGCTCATCGCTGGATGGGCTCGGGGAGCCAGCTCTTAGTAGCTCTGAAGCAGGTGAAGAATCCTCCTCTGAGGAAACAGACTGGGAGGAAGAAGCAGCCCATTACCAGCCAGCTAATTGGTCAAGAAAAAAGCCAAAAGCGGCTGGCGAAGGCCAGTTTGCTGATTGGCCTCAGGGCAGTCGGCTTCAAGGTCCGCCCTATGCGGAGTCCCCGCCCTGCGTAGTGCGTCAGCAATGCGCAGAGAGGCAGTGCGCAGAGAGGCAGTGCGCAGACTCATTCATTCCCAGAGAGGAACAAAGGAAAATACAACAGGCATTTCCAGTCTTTGAAGGAGCCGAGGGTGGGCGTGTCCACGCTCCGGTAGAATACTTACAAATTAAAGAAATTGCCGAGTCGGTCCGTAAATACGGAACCAATGCTAATTTTACCTTGGTGCAGTTAGACAGGCTCGCCGGCATGGCACTAACTCCTGCTGACTGGCAAACGGTTGTAAAAGCCGCTCTCCCTAGTATGGGCAAATATATGGAATGGAGAGCGCTTTGGCACGAAGCTGCACAAGCGCAGGCCCGAGCAAACGCAGCTGCTTTGACTCCAGAGCAGAGAGATTGGACTTTTGACTTGTTAACGGGTCAGGGAGCTTATTCTGCTGATCAGACAAACTACCATTGGGGAGCTTATGCCCAGATTTCTTCCACGGCTATTAGGGCCTGGAAGGCGCTCTCTCGAGCAGGTGAAACCACTGGTCAGTTAACAAAGATAATCCAGGGACCTCAGGAATCCTTCTCAGATTTTGTGGCCAGAATGACAGAGGCAGCAGAGCGTATTTTTGGAGAGTCAGAGCAAGCTGCGCCTCTGATAGAACAGCTAATCTATGAGCAAGCCACAAAGGAGTGCCGAGCGGCCATAGCCCCAAGAAAGAACAAAGGCTTACAAGACTGGCTCAGGGTCTGTCGAGAGCTTGGGGGACCTCTCAGCAATGCAGGTTTAGCGGCTGCCATCCTTCAATCCCAAAACCGCTCCATGAGCAGAAATGATCAGAGGACATGTTTTAATTGCGGAAAGCCTGGGCATTTTAAGAAAGATTGCAGAGCTCCAGATAAACAGGGAGGGACTCTCACTCTTTGCTCTAAGTGTGGCAAGGGTTATCATAGAGCTGACCAGTGTCGCTCTGTGAGGGATATAAAGGGCAGAGTCCTTCCCCCACCTGATAGTCAATCAACTGATGTGCCAAAAAACGGGTCATCGGGCCCTCGGTCCCAGGGCCCTCAAAGATATGGGAACCGGTTTGTCAGGACCCAGGAAGCAGTCAGAGAGGCGACCCAGGAAGACCCACAAGGGTGGACCTGCGTGCCGCCTCCGACTTCCTATTAATGCCTCAAATGAGTATTCAGCCGGTGCCGGTGGAGCCTATACCATCCTTGCCCCCGGGAACCATGGGCCTTATTCTCGGCCGGGGTTCACTCACCTTGCAGGGCTTAGTAGTCCACCCTGGAGTTATGGATTGTCAACATTCCCCTGAAATACAGGTCCTGTGCTCAAGCCCTAAAGGCGTTTTTTCTATTAGTAAAGGAGATAGGATAGCTCAGCTGCTGCTCCTCCCTGATAATACCAGGGAAAAATCTGCAGGACCTGAGATAAAGAAAATGGGCTCCTCAGGAAATGATTCTGCCTATTTGGTTGTATCTTTAAATGATAGACCTAAGCTCCGCCTTAAGATTAATGGAAAAGAGTTTGAAGGCATCCTTGATACCGGAGCAGATAAAAGTATAATCTCTACACATTGGTGGCCCAAAGCATGGCCCACCACAGAGTCATCTCATTCATTACAGGGCCTAGGATATCAATCATGTCCCACTATAAGCTCCATTGCCTTGACGTGGGAATCCTCTGAAGGACAGCAAGGGAAATTCATACCTTATGTGCTCCCACTCCCGGTTAACCTCTGGGGAAGGGATATTATGCAGCATTTGGGCCTTATTTTGTCCAATGAAAACGCCCCATCGGGAGGGTATTCAACTAAAGCAAAAAATATCATGGCAAAGATGGGTTATAAAAAAGGAAAAGGGTTAGGACATCAAGAACAGGGAAGGATAGAGCCTATCTTACCTAATGGAAACCAAGACAGACAGGGTCTGGGTTTTCCTTAGCGGCCATTGGGGCAGCACGACCCATACCATGGAAAACAGGGGACCCATTGTGGGTTCCTCAATGGCACCTATCCTCTGAAAAACTAGAAGCTGTGATTCAACTGGTAGAGGAACAATTAAAATTAGGCCATATTGAACCCTCTACCTCACCTTGGAATACTCCAATTTTTGTAATTAAGAAAAAGTCAGGAAAGTGGAGACTGCTCCATGACCTCAGAGCCATTAATGAGCAAATGAACTTATTTGGCCCAGTACAGAGGGGTCTCCCTGTACTTTCCGCCTTACCACGTGGCTGGAATTTAATTATTATAGATATTAAAGATTGTTTCTTTTCTATACCTTTGTGTCCAAGAGATAGGCCCAGATTTGCCTTTACCATCCCCTCTATTAATCACATGGAACCTGATAAGAGGTATCAATGGAAGGTCTTACCACAGGGAATGTCCAATAGTCCTACAATGTGCCAACTTTATGTGCAAGAAGCTCTTTTGCCAGTGAGGGAACAATTCCCCTCTTTAATTTTGCTCCTTTACATGGATGACATCCTCCTGTGCCATAAAGACCTTACCATGCTACAAAAGGCATATCCTTTTCTACTTAAAACTTTAAGTCAGTGGGGTTTACAGATAGCCACAGAAAAGGTCCAAATTTCTGATACAGGACAATTCTTGGGCTCTGTGGTGTCCCCAGATAAGATTGTGCCCCAAAAGGTAGAGATAAGAAGAGATCACCTCCATACCTTAAATGATTTTCAAAAGCTGTTGGGAGATATTAATTGGCTCAGACCTTTTTTAAAGATTCCTTCCGCTGAGTTAAGGCCTTTGTTTAGTATTTTAGAAGGAGATCCTCATATCTCCTCCCCTAGGACTCTTACTCTAGCTGCTAACCAGGCCTTACAAAAGGTGGAAAAGGCCTTACAGAATGCACAATTACAACGTATTGAGGATTCGCAACCTTTCAGTTTGTGTGTCTTTAAGACAGCACAATTGCCAACTGCAGTTTTGTGGCAGAATGGGCCATTGTTGTGGATCCATCCAAACGTATCCCCAGCTAAAATAATAGATTGGTATCCTGATGCAATTGCACAGCTTGCCCTTAAAGGTCTAAAAGCAGCAATCACCCACTTTGGGCAAAGTCCATATCTTTTAATTGTACCTTATACCGCTGCACAGGTTCAAACCTTGGCAGCCACATCTAATGATTGGGCAGTTTTAGTTACCTCCTTTTCAGGAAAAATAGATAACCATTATCCAAAGCATCCAATCTTACAGTTTGCCCAAAATCAATCTGTTGTGTTTCCACAAATAACAGTAAGAAACCCACTTAAAAATGGGATTGTGGTATATACTGATGGATCAAAAACTGGCATAGGTGCCTATGTGGCTAATGGTAAAGTGGTATCCAAACAATATAATGAAAATTCACCTCAAGTGGTAGAATGTTTAGTGGTCTTAGAAGTTTTAAAAACCTTTTTAAAACCCCTTAATATTGTGTCAGATTCCTGTTATGTGGTTAATGCAGTAAATCTTTTAGAAGTGGCTGGAGTGATTAAGCCTTCCAGTAGAGTTGCCAATATTTTTCAGCAGATACAATTAGTTTTGTTATCTAGAAGATCTCCTGTTTATATTACTCATGTTAGAGCCCACTCAGGCCTACCTGGCCCCATGGCTCTGGGAAATGATTTGGCAGATAAGGCCACTAAAGTGGTGGCTGCTGCCCTATCATCCCCGGTAGAGGCTGCAAGAAATTTTCATAACAATTTTCATGTGACGGCTGAAACATTACGCAGTCGTTTCTCCTTGACAAGAAAAGAAGCCCGTGACATTGTTATTCAATGTCAAAGCTGCTGTGAGTTCTTGCCAGTTCCTCATGTGGGAATTAACCCACGCGGTATTCGACCTCTACAGGTCTGGCAAATGGATGTTACACATGTTTCTTCCTTTGGAAAACTTCAATATCTCCATGTGTCCATTGACACATGTTCTGGCATCATGTTTGCTTCTCCGTTAACCGGAGAAAAAGCCTCACATGTGATTCAACATTGTCTTGAGGCATGGAGTGCTTGGGGGAAACCCAGACTCCTTAAGACTGATAATGGACCAGCTTATACGTCTCAAAAATTCCAACAGTTCTGCCGTCAGATGGACGTAACCCACCTGACTGGACTTCCATACAACCCTCAAGGACAGGGTATTGTTGAGCGTGCGCATCGCACCCTCAAAGCCTATCTTATAAAACAGAAGAGGGGAACTTTTGAGGAGACTGTACCCCGAGCACCAAGAGTGTCTGTGTCTTTGGCACTCTTTACACTCAATTTTTTAAATATTGATGCTCATGGCCATACTGCGGCTGAACGTCATTGTTCAGAGCCAGATAGGCCCAATGAGATGGTTAAATGGAAAAATGTCCTTGATAATAAATGGTATGGCCCGGATCCTATTTTGATAAGATCCAGGGGAGCTATCTGTGTTTTCCCACAGAATGAAGACAACCCATTTTGGTTACCAGAAAGACTCACCCGAAAAATCCAGACTGACCAAGGGAATACTAATGTCCCTCGTCTTGGTGATGTCCAGGGCGTCAATAATAAAAAGAGAGCAGCGTTGGGGGATAATGTCGACATTTCCACTCCCAATGATGGTGATGTATAATGCTCAAGTATTCTCCTGCTTTTTTACCACTAACTAGGAACTGGGTTTGGCCTTGATTCAGACAGCCTTGGCTCTGTCTGGACAGGTCCAGACGACTGACACCATTAACACTTTGTCAGCCTCAGTGACTACAGTCATAGATGAACAGGCCTCAGCTAATGTCAAGATACAGAGAGGTCTCATGCTGGTTAATCAACTCATAGATCTTGTCCAGATACAACTAGATGTATTATGACAAATAACTCAGCAGGGATGTGAACAAAAGTTTCCGGGATTGTGTGTTATTTCCATTCAGTATGTTAAATTTACTAGGACAGCTAATTTGTCAAAAAGTCTTTTTCAGTATATGTTACAGAATTGGATGGCTGAATTTGAACAGATCCTTCGGGAATTGAGACTTCAGGTCAACTCCACGCGCTTGGACCTGTCCCTGACCAAAGGATTACCCAATTGGATCTCCTCAGCATTTTCTTTCTTTAAAAATTGGGTGGGATTAATATTATTTGGAGATACACTTTGCTGTGGATTAGTGTTGCTTCTTTGATTGGTCTGTAAGCTTAAGGCCCAAACTAGGAGAGACAAGGTGGTTATTGCCCAGGCGCTTGCAGGACTAGAACATGGAGCTTCCCCTGATATATCTATGCTTAGGCAATAGGTCGCTGGCCACTCAGCTCTTATATCCCATGAGGCTAGTCTCATTGCACGGGATAGAGTGAGTGTGCTTCAGCAGCCCGAGAGAGTTGCACGGCTAAGCACTGCAATGGAAAGGCTCTGCGGCATATATGAGCCTATTCTAGGGAGACATGTCATCTTTCATGAAGGTTCAGTGTCCTAGTTCCCTTCCCCCAGGCAAAACGACACGGGAGCAGGTCAGGGTTGCTCTGGGTAAAAGCCTGTGAGCCTAAGAGCTAATCCTGTACATGGCTCCTTTACCTACACACTGGGGATTTGACCTCTATCTCCACTCTCATTAATATGGGTGGCCTATTTGCTCTTATTAAAAGGATAGGGGGAGATGTTGGGAGCCGCGCCCACATTCGCCGTTACAAGATGGCGCTGACAGCTGTGTTCTAAGTGGTAAACAAATAATCTGCGCATGTGCCAAGGGTATCTTATGACTACTTGTGCTCTGCCTTCCCCGTGACGTCAACTCGGCCGATGGGCTGCAGCCAATCAAGGAGTGACACGTCCGAGGCGAAGGAGAATTCTCCTTAAAAAGGGACGGGGTTTCGTTTTCTCTCTCTCTTGCTTTTCTCTCTCTCTTGCTTCTTGCTCTCTTGCTTCCTGCACCCTGGCTCCTGAAGATGTAAGAAATAAAGCTTTGCCGCAGAAGATTCTGGTCTGTGGTGTTCTTCCTGGCCGGTCGTGAGAACGCGTCTAATAACACCACACTCCACAAACCCCTTTCTAATAACATCATAAATGATACAAAACGTTAACTAGACAAAGAAAAAATTGCTTGGTTTTATTTCCGTTAAATCTTTATGGACATTATGGATTGAAAGCAATGCTCAGCAGCAATATCCTTCACATTACATTCTCAGCATCAAAGGCAGCATTTCAAGGCTTCTCTCATTACCCTTACTTGAAATACCTTGTCAATAAAATTTCTAAATCAGACCTAACTAAGCTTTCCTTTGGAAATCAGATATGGATCAATGTGTGAATTGTCCAGAATACCAATATGCCAATACAGAACAGAACAAATGTATTCAGAAAGGTGTCACCTTCCTAAGCTATGAAGACCCCTTGGGGATGGCACTTGCCTTAATGGCCTTCTGTTTCTCTGCATTCACAGCTGTGGTACTTTGTGTCTTTGTGAAGTATCATGACACTCCTATTGTGAAGGCCAATAACAGAATCCTCAGCTACATATTATTGATATCACTCATGTCCTGTTTTCTGTGCTCTTTTTTCTTCATTGGTCATCCTAACAGAGCCACCTGTGTCTTACAACAAATTACATTTGGAATTGTGTTCACTGTGGCTGTTTCCACAGTTCTGGCCAAAACAGTCACTGTGGTTCTTGCTTTCAAAGTCACAGACCCAGGGAGAAGATTGAGAAACTTCCTGGTATCAGGGACACCCAACTACATTATTCCCATATGTTCCCTACTCCAATGTGTTCTGTGTGCTATCTGGCTAGAAGTTTCTCCTCCCTTTGTTGATATTGATGAACACTCTCAGCATGGCCACATCATCATTGTGTGCAACAAGGGCTCAGTTACTGCATTCTACTGTGTCCTTGGATTCTTGGCCTGCCTGGCACTGGGAAGCTTCAGTTTGGCTTTCTTGGCCAAGAATCTGCCTGACACATTCAATGAAGCCAAGTTCTTGACCTTCAGCATGCTAGTGTTCTTCAGTGTCTGGGTCACCTTCCTCCCTGTCTACCATAGCACCAAGGGCAAGGTCATGGTTGCTGTGGAGATCTTCTCCATCTTGGCATCCAGTGCAGGAATGCTTGGATGTATTTTTGCACCCAAGATTTATATCATTTTAATGAGACCAGACAGAAATTCTACCCAAAAGATCAAAGTTAGAAATTCTACTCAAAAGATCAAAGAAAAATCATATTTCTGAACGAATAATTCAGGAATTGTGTCCAATGTAAAGTTGGTACATACCCACCAAATATTGGGTTATAGTGAATGTGTCTAGTTTTACAATCACTCTCACTGGTTGCTCTAGTGATGTCATTAAGTATCATATCTACTGAACTTCTGTGTAGAGTCCACAAAACTTGCACTCATTCACTTGCTTCATTTCCTCTCACAGAACTAATCTTTCTAATTATTACAATTTTATTCATCATTTTGCTTTCATGGAGATTTCCCCATGTTAACTTCCAAAAAAAATGTTGATAAGGCAGTTGAATCCATCATTTTGTATAGAAAAATGAGATCCAAGACACACAGGGTTACACATGGAAACCATCTACCAAATCATATAAACAATTAGAAACAGAGACTAACTAAATAATCAACAAAGATGAAATCAGAATACATTTTCTGATTTCCAGTAGGAGCACACACATAACAAAATACTGCCTATTTTTTCAGCTGTTCTTCAAGCTATTGGCCAATAGTCTAAAGAGGAAATGTTCCTTTTCTGCTGTCAAATACAAATATATTATATCCAACAATGGACATCAGCCAGGGGCCCCTGTGGATGAATTGGGAATAGTTGCAAGAAGGAGAGGAGGAGGGTAACCCATAGAAACACCAGCAGTCTCAACAAACCCGGACAAACAAGATCTCTCAGACATTGAACCTCTAACCAGAGATCATACACTAGCTGATGTGAAGCCCCCAACAAATATGCAGCATAAGGCTGCCTGGTCTAGCATCAGTGGGAGAGACACACCTAACCCCAGAGAGACTTAAATCCCCAGGGATTGGGAAGGGCTGGGCGTAGGGGATGTAAGGATATCATCTTGGAAATATGGGAGGAGATGTTAGATGAGAAAGAGTCAGGAGAGCAGATCAGGAGGGAGATAACTACTAGACTGTTAAAAAAAGATTAAATAATAAGAAATAAAAAATGAAATAAAATAAGTTTGTAGATATGTCAACATGCTATTCATATTGTAGTTATGGAAGGGATAGGGAAAACTACTGACATTTGCATGAACCTAATTCCTTTCAGAGTTTTCCCTCTGTGTGCAGTTCTGAGTGAGGTCCTGGACTCAGAAAATTCTGGAAAACAGAATGAGAGGCAGATGCTTTAATTACGCTGCTTTCTAGAAAACGACTTTTCAAAAAGAAAATTGAGTGTTTGCAGCTACAGTAAATATTTCACATTTATCAATTCTCATTACATAATGGGAAACCAAATGGGTCTAAAATGCATTAACAAAAACAACCACTTCCCTCAGTCAGTCTTCATGGAAATATGATCATTAGCACTGTCCCTTTAAAGAACACATTCTTCATTAACATCCACATTTTACTTATTGAAAATTCGTGGAAGATGGCATTGTTTCAAAGAAAGATTTGATATTCACACTACAGTTTAAAGAGTTCTACGCAAATTTATTCTTTTTTATTTATTTTTTATTTTTTAATTAGATATTTACTTTATTTGCATTTCAAATGCTATCCCAAAAGGCTACCCTTCCCCCGCCCTGCTCCCCAACCCACCCACTCCTGCTTCCTGACCCTGGCATTTTCCTCTACTAGGGAATATAATCTTCATAAGACCAAGAGCCTCTCCTCCCAATGATGGCCGAGTAGGCCAACTTCTGCTAAATATGCAGCTAAAGACTTGAGGTCTGTGGGTACTGGTTAGTTCATATAGTTGTTCCTACTATTGGGTTGCAGACCCCTTTAGTTCCTTGGGTACATTCTCTAGTTCCTCCATTGGGGGCCCTATGTTCCATCCAATAGATGACACTGAGCATCCACTTCTGGATTTGCCAGGTACTGGTAGAGCCTCACAGGAGACAGGTATATCAGGGTCCTGTCAGAAACTGTTGCTAGCATAGGCAATAGTGTCTTATAAAAATTTATAAAAATTTACTGTCTTATATGATATACATAAATAGTTAATATAAAATTTATATAAATATATACTTCTATAATTATAATATATGATATATAAAATTATAATATACAAATAATATTAAAAATATATAAATGTATAAAGTCATATATACAATATATATACTAAGTCTTATATAATATATATATTCACATTTAATATAAAATAATGTGAATATATAATTACATAATTATAATATATAATATATACCCTATTTAAAGTATAATATGGAAATAATATTAATATATAATATATAAATATATGTTTATATGTATAATAAATAGTGTCTTATAAAAACATAAAAAACACTTAAACTTGTAGTAGAGCATGTGAGGAAAAACCTCGAGGATATGGGTCCAGAGGGAAAATTCCTGAACAGAACAGCAGTGGCTTATGCTGTAACATCAAAAATTGACAAATGAGACCTCATAAAACTGCAAAGCTTCTGTTAGGCAAAGTATGTTAGTAAGACAAAACATCAACAAACAGATTGGGTGTCAGAGACCATCCCGTGAGAAAGTGAGCCCTTCACAATCTCCCTAACAGACCAAATGGCCTTGTACTAAGAGCTGGTTATCAACCCCCTTCCTCCCTATTCCTTTCTTGGCACCTGAGGCTGTAAAAGCTAAATTATAGTCCCCTCTTTCCTATCTCTTCCTGAGTTCCCCTGCCATCCAAGGACATGAGTTACGCCTGAGGCCAGCCTGACCCCCAAGGCTGTCAAGGAGGATCTATGTTCCAGAGATAAGATGCAGAGTGCCCACTGCCTGGCGCCTGACTTTGGCCCCCATGTCAGCAGTTGCCCACTTCTTTGTTATTTGTATAATTCTCCCTCGACCCCTCCCATATTCCCTGTGATGTATGCTTTAAAAAGAAGGCACCTCAGCATAATAGACCTCGATAGGTGTCCTTCCTGGTCTCCTGCTCTTCTTTTTCTTCCTCCCATTTCCTTCCAGGTTTGCAGTCCCCCTCACACCCACAAATAACTGAATCCCGCGGGACAGGATAATTGGGAAAAGATCTTTACCAATCCAATATCTGATAGGGGAATAATATCCAATATATATAAAGAATTCAAGAAGCTATAGTCCAGAAAACCAAATAACCCCATTTAAAAGTGGAGTACAGACAGAGCTAAACAAAGAATTCTCAACTGAAGAAAACCAAATGGATGAAAAGCACGTAAAAAAATGTTCAACATCCTTAATCACCAGGGAAATGCAAATCAAAATAACCCTGAGATTCCACCTCACACCAGTCAGAATGGCTAAGATCAAAAATTCAGGTGACACCAGATGCTGGCGAGGATGTGGTAAAAGAGGAACACTCTTCCATTGCTGGTGGGATTGAGAGCTGATACAACCACTCTGGAAATCAGTCTGGTAGTTCCTCAGAAAATTCGCAGACATAGTGCTATCAGAGGATCCATCAATACCTCCCCTGGGCATTTACCCAGAAGACTTTCCAACTTGTAATAAGGAAACATGCTCCACTATGTTCATAGCAGCCTTATTTATAATAGCATTGGATTTAGGATTGGTAAAGATCTTTACCCAATCTTTTTTTTTTTTTGCTGTTTTGTCTTACTGACATACTTTGCCTAACACATGCTTTGCAATTTTATGAGATTAATTCTCAATCTTATAGCACAAACCATTTCTGTTGTTCAGGATTTTCCCCCTGTGCAAATATCTTTGAGACTCTTCTCTACTTTCTCCTCTATAAGGTCATTGTCTCTGATTTCATGTGTAGTTCCTTGATCCACTTAGACTTGATTTTTGTACAAAGAGATAAAAATGGATTAATTCACATTCTTCTACATGACAACTGCCAGTTGTACCAGTGCCATTTGTTCAAAATGATGTCTTATTTTCACTGGATGATTGTAGCTCCTTTGTTAAAGATTAAGTGACCATAGATGTGTGAGTTCATTTCTGTGCCTTCAATTCTATTCCACTGATCTATCTGTCTGTCGCTGTACCAGTACCATGCAGTTTTTCATCACATTTGCTCTGTAGTACAGCTTGAGGTCACTCATGGTGATTCCAACAGAGGTTCTTTTATAGTTGAAAGTAGTTTTATCTATCATCATTTTTTGGTTGTTTTTGTTTTGTTTTTGTTATTCCAGATGAATTTGCAATTGCCCTTTCTAACTCTGAAGAATTGAGTTGGAACTTGATGTTTATTGCATTGAACCTGTAAATTGCTATTGACAAGATGGCCATTTTTAGTATATCAATCCTGCCAATTCATGAACATGGAAGATCTCCATCTTCTGAGATCATCTTTGATTTAATCTTCACATACTTGAAGTTCTTATCATGCAGATCTTGAGTTCCTTAAGTAGAGTCACAGAAAGGTATTTTATATTATTTGTGACTATTTTGAAGGGTGTTGTTTGCCTACTTTGTTTCTCAGCCTATTTATCTTTTGTGTAGAAAAGGCCACTGATTTGTTTGAGTTAATTTTAGATCTAGCTACTTCACTGAAATTGTTTATCAGCTTTAGGAGTTCTCCAGTTGAATTTTGGGGGTCACTTATAAATGCAATCATATCTTCTGCAAACAGTGATATTTTGACTTCCTCCTTTCCAAATTGTACCCTTTTAATATCCTTTTAGAGAATCTCTCCTTACAAACAGCTAAATTACATGAGAGTTTCTGTCTTACTTAGGGTTTCCATTCCTCCGAAGAGACATCATGACAAAGGGAAGTCTTATAAATAGGAAACAATTAATCCTGGCTGGCTTATACTTTCAGAGGTTCAGTCCATTATCATTATGGTAGGGAGCATGGCAGCATCCAAGAACTCATAGTGCTATAATAAGATCTGAGTGCTCCACATTTTGATGCAAAGGCAGTAGCAGGATAGTCTCTTTTTCAGGCAGCTAGGAAGAGGGTCTCTTCTGCACTTTAGTGTAGATTGAGCACAGGCTCTCAATGCCACAGTGACACATTTTTGTCAACAAAGCCACACCTATTCTAACAACTACATGACTCCAAATAGTGTCACTCACTGTGGACTAAGCATTCAAACACAAAAGTGTATGGGGTGAAACCTATTCAAACCATTATAGTGTCTTTGCATTTAAAAGAACCTATGGTTAAAAAAAAAGGCTCTGAATAACCAAAGACCACCCAGGACCTCCCTCATATGTGCAGGCTGATATAGCTGTTATATTGTCCTCAATCCTCAGTGAGGCACTGTGTGCTTTCAAACAAGGCAACAAACTCTTCCTTGCTATCCTAAGGAATATGGGGATTAAAAAATATTACCCCTCGTCCAAAAGAAGTATTAATGTGTCAAACTCATTCTTACCTGTCATGAACTTGGTAAGTGAGAGAAAAAGATAAATAAAAAGAAAAGGGCATGACTGCTCTTAGATATGGTGGAGGGAAAGTTTGATTGTAGATATGAGAGAGAGAATAGAAAGAGGCAGACACATCTGGGAGAGAGCAGTGTGAATATAACCCTGAACAGCAGGGTCCCTCCATAGGGGTAGGAGGTCATTCTTCCTCTCTGTAGGCTGAGAAGGCACAAATAGGCTACTCTAACTGCTTGGCTTATCTTTCTTTTTTCCACGGTGATGGCCATGAAGGACTGCCATACCACCAATAGCTAGGTCTCCTAAAAATAGTCACTCCTGAATCCACCAGTCAGAACTACATAGCACAGGAGTTCACACCAGTGGAAGAAGTCCTTTTCTCCAGGTCTTTTTCTTCGCTCCTTTTCTCTCAAACCCTGTTACAGGATATTTGATTACTGTACCAAGAAAACCTACTTGTTCACAAAATATAGAAGGCTTAAATAGATGTCAAGTGCAGTAAGGTGTGTCCTGAAGAGATGAAGTTTAAGTGTGCCTCTAAATGCCTCCATAGATAAAAATGCTAAAGAACAGATATTGGTTTTGGAGGTGTCTTATGTTCTTTGCTTATGACTCAAGCCAAAGTCAGCTGGATGAGCTTGAAGGTGAAAGGGTTTGGCTCTACTGAGTTGGCTTGTAGTCCCCACTAGGAAGGTAACATGGTTCAGCCTGCCAAAGGGTGGAGGCCAGGAGCTAGAGACTTTGCTAGCAATTGGACTTTTGGGAGCTCTCTTGCTCTCTCTTTTGGCCTGGAATCCAAGTAAAAAATAGGGGTTCTCTCTCTGGGCTTGCAGGAACCAAAGAGAAGAAGCTGGTAGGACGTAGGTGAGACAGTATTCTAGAAAAGGGAGCTAAGGTGTCCTCTTGGGTTTGGATTAGCTCAAGAGAACAGTAGACTAGCTGGATAGAGTGATATAGATAGAATGAGATTTTTAAAAAGCCAGCCGTTTAATTATAAAATCAGGCTTTAAAATGGATATTTTGTATACAGTTAAGAAAATAAAGTTACCTTACTGAGCTTGCAGGTGTTTAACTTCAGCTCCCTACTCCTGTGTCTTTATGGGTATAAATATTAAACAAATCCAAAACGATAAATAGTCAAAGCCCAACTAAAACAAACAAACACAATTTGTATTTTACCATTTAATTTTATTTTATATATACGAGTGTCAGCTTGCATATATGCATAAGCATCGAATATATGGAGTATTTATGGAGGACAGAAAAAGGCATCAGATGCCATGGAATAAGAGTGACAAATGCTGTGTGCCACAAGGGGAAACTGAACCTGGGTCCTCTGGAAGAGCAGCAAGTGGAACTGGGTTTGGGTGTGGTGGTGAACACCTTTAATTCCTACATTCTTAAGGCAGAGGCAAAAAGAAAAAAAAGTAAAGAAATGAAATGACTAAGCTGGATGTGGCAGCTTATCTCTTTAACACAAACAACCAAGCTAGGTATGGCAGCTCACCTCTGTACCACAAGCACCTAAGATGGGTGTGGCAACTCACTTCTATACCACTAGCACCATGGAATCTCTCTCTCTCACACACATACACACACACACACACACACACACACACACACACACACACACACAATCCCAATCAAATGTCAAACAACTAAACCCAACCAGGTCTGAATTCAATGCTAACAGGGTCTACAGACAGAGTTCCATGGACAGCCAGGGAGGGCTACATGGAGAGATCCTGCCTCAAACAACAACAAAAACAACACAACTTCAAACAAAAATACAATGACAGTCAGAAGACATAACACTCTAGCACGTTGGTTCTCAACATGTGGATCATGATCTTTTAGGGGATATGTAAGACCATCAGGAAACACAGATATTTACACTAAGATTCATGACAGTAGTGAAACTACAGTTATGAGGTAGAAATGATAATTTATGGCTGGGGATCACCATAACTAGAGGAACTGTGATAAAGGGTCCTAGGATTAGAAAGAGTGAGCACCACTGCTCTTGCACATGGTTGCCTAAAGTGGAAATCCAGCATGAGTGATATGATAAGGTGGAAAGCAGCTACATAAATTTAATCATCTGAATCGACATGGTAGGTGAAAAAAAGTGACTTTTCCAAATTGTACTCTGACTTGCATAAGTGTAGGGACATACACACGCACACCCCTTTTTTAGGTGAGTAAGAACTCATGAATTTATTGTCTTCATTACAAAATCAGCATAGAACTAGATCACTGTGCATTGGTGTTTGCTACATCTCTGTCTGCATCTGTCTCTTTGTCTCTCTCTGTCTCTCAGTCACTCTGGTTGGTTTGTTTTTTGTTTGCTTTTTGAGACAGGGTTTCTCTGTGTAGCTCTGGCTGTCCTGAAACTCACTCTGTAGTCCAGGCTGGCCTTGAACTTTATCATCTGCCTGACATGTGTGCCACTGCCACATGGCTGCAAACAAAATCTTTATAAGAGTAAAATTAATAAATAAATAGGACTGTAAGACTGGATCACTATCAGGGACATCAGCCCTCTGCCTGGGCTTAGGACCCACACACCAGGGTGCTGCAACAACCAGGTAAGCTAAGAATTCTCTGCTACCACATCCAGCATCAACAGGCCAGCAGACAGGGATGTCCAGAGGGGCACATGAATAGGGGCGTTTGTACCCAAGGCTTAGACCAGTTATATTGTGGTGGTGCAGACTTTAGTCCTGTATCAGCTCCAGGGGAAATCCTTTTCTCCTTCTCCCTCTCCCTCTCCCTCTCCCCCTCCCCCTCCCCCTCTCTTCTTTCTTTCTTTCCTTTGAGTCAGAGTTTCTCTGTGTAGCCTTGGCTGCTCTAGATGGTAGATCAAGCTAGCCACAAACTCAGATATCCACTAGGATTATATGTATGCACTAACACCTCCCTCCACACTTCCTGCCTTTCTGCACACAGTGGGTTCTGGTTAACGTAGTTCAGACAGCTTTGCCATGGATACCAGGGCAGTTGCAGAGATGGACAGTGGAGAAGCAGTGTTAAGGAGTTAACAGGACTCCCTGCAGACTAAATACGGTTACATATACTCTAGTGTTCCCTTTCCCGCCCCCCACCCACCCGCCCACGGGAAGCTGCTGCTCGATTCTTTCCTTCTGAAGTGAAGTGCATCCTCAGTGCCACACCAAAGTCATTTTCTGGGCTGAATCCTGTTATGCATCTCCAAATTTCTCTTAGCATGGGGATGGACAATAGAAAAGTTATTCGTGATGACCTCCTGTCTGATGTGTATAACTGAGAAGAGTTTGAATTCTTGAGATCAGTGGTGAAAGGATACTCGATTTCAAATATGTCCTTTTTTATTCCTCTATAGTAATTTCCTAAGTTTTCTTTGTAAGAAGACCTGTCAAGTATCATTCCCACAAAGACCTACAACCTGTTGGGTCTTAAATCCAAGGCAAAAATGTTGAACTAAAGTGTCCATTAACATATCAAACTGGACAGTGGCCTCAGCATCCCTCTGTCCCTGGCTGGCATGCCTCCCCCCACCCCCCAGCCACCACACCGTCCAAACTCCCCAGTCCAGGTGATCCCCTGGGCTTTCCTCCTTCCAGCTCCTCTGACCACTATATAACTCAGCCACTTTTAGCTGTGCTAGTCTCTTGGCTCAGGGGGTCCTTCTTGGTTGGAGGCCCCTCTTTCTCTTTTCAGATCTCCTCTCCTCACATGGCCCAGCTTAGGGTAATGTTCACTCTGTAAGGTTCCCAGAGGTTTTCTGTCTGGTCTGGAACTCACTGTGACAGGCTAGTTTCTAATCCCAAACATCAACGTGCCTCTGCCAGCAGTTCTGTAATTTAGGAGTGTTTCAGCACTTCAGCTTTTGTAGCTCAAGGAAATATTGACACATCTATAATCACAACACTCTCCCTAAGAGATTGAGTGTAAGGCTCCATCTGGGGAGGTGTGTCCACTTCCTGGTGCTTGATCACATCTGAACTACATTGTCCAGAAGACATTGCACCGAGAATAGCCAATGAAAATAGGCGCATTAGTGACAACAAAAGGAAGCTGGGCCGGGACTTTTGGCTTTGCATGCAGGAGGTTCTTTGAAACTTTTCTGGATCTGTCAGTCTGGTTCACAGAAAACTGGTTTTATCAGTATTGGTCATGGCAGGAAAACGGTAGAGTTGAGGTGTTTTTCCTCCGTCACGGAGACAGAGCTGAGGTTTTCGACAGCCCGTGTGATCTAATCCAAGCTTCGAGGAGGGATGGCCACATCCCAGGGCCCAGCTGGCCACTGGAGGCTGATGGTGATTGTGGAGACTGCAGGTGGAGCCCTGCCCCAGGTGAGTGTCTAGTGATCGCCCACCTACCTGAGTTCTGGAGCACTGAGATCTGGGTCAGGAGCCAACAGGGTAGACTCCCATGTCCCCGACTGTAGGGCACCAGTGGACGAAATTATTGTAGTTTTGTTTTTGTTTGTTTTGTTTTGTTTTGGTTTTGGTTTTATTTTTTGTTTTTGGTTTTGGTTTTGGTTTTGGTTTTGTTTCTTTGTTTGTTTGTTTGTTTGTTTTGGGTTTTTTTTGTTTTTTGTTTTTTGTTTTTTGACATCTGTATGCTAGATTGCTAGAACCATACCCTTGACTCAGTGTCTGGTGGACTGTACCTCTCAAGGCTTGTGGGAGGGCATGAGCTCTGACAAAGAGCCCTGGAGTGACCTCTACTGGCATTACATGAGGGAAAGGGCTCAGTGAACCTAAGGACCTGACTTTTGTTTAGAGAGACTCTGGTGGCCAAGAAGGTTTGAACAGGTGAGAGATTCGATCTAGTCATTTTCCTAGCTTGGGGTGGGGGTAATTTGGGTGTAGGCAGAGACCTGTGAATCCTTGGGTAAATCCTGTGCACTCATGTTTGAGTTGGAATGCAAGCTGTAGCAGGGGTGGGGGAGTTGTAGGGTGGGTGATGGTGGTGTTCAGATCTTTGATGGAGTTATTTTATTCTCTCTGTATGCCCCTCTTCCCCACCTCCTTTCCACCTCCACTGTCCCCCAGGGGGCCTGGTGGGTTCCTGCTATCCCTCCCTCCCTCTCCCTTTTCCACACTCCCCTCTTCCTTCACCCCTCTGCCTATTCCTTTGCCCCTCTCCGTCTCCCTCTCCCTCTCCCTCTCCCTCCCCCTCCCCGTCCCCCTCCACCTCCCCCTCTCCCTCTCCCTCTCCCTATTCCTCTCCCTTTCCCTCTCCCCTTATCCCTCCTTCTCCCTCAGACTGGGCCTCTCTATGTAGTCATGGATGTCCAGTCTCTCTATGTATCAGGGTGTCTTCAAACTCAGAGAGATTCTTCTATCTCTAACTCACAAGTGATGAGATTAAAGCACCTTTTGTTATATTTTTACTTTATTCATTTACTTTTGATCTTGGCTCAAACTCACTGTTTACACCACACTGGCCTCAAATTCACAGAGATTTGCCTTCTTGTGAGTTAGGGTCTCCTTTGGGTAAGGGTTGCCAACTGAACACTGGTTCATGGTGGAAGTGCCCTAATTAGAGCCAACCTCTCCTACATTTCCAGTGAGTTTTAAAAACTCAGCCATCAAGACATGCTGCTGTGCTAAGCAGAGCTGTGAGGGAAAATTAAATTAAAAATAAATTTTATTTTTTAAAAAATATTACTAAATTACATTAGTAATAACAATTAATAATATTACTAATTTTTAAGTATTACTGAAAGGTTTTACAACTCTGTAATTGCTTTCAGTATTTGAGTAATGTCTGCCTTGTTATTAGCTATACTCCCTCTCCCCATTGACACTCCCCATGACTCTAGCTGGCCTATATACATCGTGTTGGCCTCAGATGCACAAAAGTCTGCTTGCTTCTGCCTTGCAAATGTTGTGTAAAGGCTAATTAATTCCAAAGTCTTAATTCAATGTGGGTAGACAAAACAACATTTTGAAATCATATGTACCCATTTGTGAAACTTTTGAAAGAAGCATTAGTCATGTGCTCAGGAAGAGCCTGTACCAAATACTTGACACACAGGACTGAATTTGAGACTGTGATTCTCTTTTGTTTGTTTTTTTAAAGATTTATTTATTTTATGTATATGAGTACATGGTTGCTATCTTCAGACACACCAAAAGAGGGTAATCTCTCCAGCCCTATTAGTCTCTTTTTGGAATAGGAAGGTATGTTACTTTTAATGATAACAGTTCCCATAGGCTTAGATATTTCAATGCTCAGTCCCTAGAGTGTGGAACTGTTTGAGAAGAATTGGAAGGATTAGGAGGTAAGGTATTGTTGGAGGAAGGGCGTGGCTGGTAGTGAACTTTGAGGTTTCAGAAGCCCATGCCTAATCCAGTGCAAGTGTGTGTGTGTGTGTGTGTGTGTGTGTGTGTGTGTGTGTGTGGCTACTGCCTGTAGATCAGAATGTAAAGTCTTCAGGTATTGCCATGGTCCCACACCTCTCTTCTCCCCACCAAGCTAATCCTAGATGAACACTCTGAAACTGTTAGCCAGCACCCAGTTAAATGCTTTTTTTTAATTGTAAGAATTGCCTTGGCCATGGTGTCTCTTCATGGCAATAAAACAGTAAATTTTATCTTCAGGTAACAAACAGAAGAGATTGATTCTTTGTCCAAGGTCACCCAGTCAGAGACACCATTAAGGGATGGAGCGCAGTGGGTACCTGACTGCATGTAAGAGAGAGGACTTGGGTGAACCTTTGGGATACCAACACTCTTGCTTATTACTCACAACCTTGTTTTTCTACAGGTTTCCCAGTATCAGTGAAACCTGCCAACCAGGAAGAAGTAAGTGGAGGGTGCCCAGGAATCACACTCCTGACTTAACACATAAGGGCCTCTGGGACTGTGGTGTCCTGGGACTCTGTGCTGGAATTGTCTCTGTCCTTCCATTGGATTTCCCTGGCACATGCTCAGAATGAAAGGTCCCCACATCCACAGCAGGGATTACATGGACAGGTTTCCCTTTATGGTAACCATTGGCTGAAGATTCAAAGGTCTTAAAGCTCCAATGATGACATTAGACCAGGCCTGGAAGTGAGATGGGTTGGCGATGATTAGAAATGCTCAGGCATGCATGAGATCAGCTGGCTTTAGTCGAAGGTAGGAATTGTAGTAGCACAACAGTTGAGGGCTAAGTCTGCATACTGAGAGTGAATGGAAGCTCAGTGTGAAGACTGAAGTGTGTCCTGAGATCTTGTACACATGGCTTCCTGGCCTTTGTGCCAGGGACAGAGTGGACAACAGTGCCCCAAATGTAGTCTGTGTGAAACAGAAGATTGGGAGGAATCCATGTTAGTGTCTGGTTGGAAGGAGTCCATGTGAATTCTCAGATTGAAAGGAGGGACATTCTTCTCGCTTGGATTGACTCCAGCTGTGATGGTTTCAATGAACTCACCCTCCAGAAAGTCATAGACTTGCATACTTGTTCCTTATTGGTGGAACACTTTAGAGATAATAATGATGTATAGCCTTGTTGGAGGAGGTGTGTCCCTGGGGGTGGGCTTGTATGTCTCAAAAGCTCTTTCCATTCCCAGTTAACTCTCTCTCCCTGGTACTGTACTATGGATCAGGATGTAAGCTCTCAGCAACTGTTCCAGTGCTGTGTGTGCCTGTATCCATCCTCCCTGACATGGAGGTTACAGATTGACCCTCTGAGGTGTAAGCCCCAATAAACTCCTTGTTATCATAAGTTGCCTTGGTCATGGTGTCTCTTCACAGTAATAGAAAAGTAATTAAGCCACTATGTCAACTTAACTCATGTTGCTGAGTGATGAGCACAGTAGTCGGAGGGAACATGAAACTGGCTATCAATAGAATAGGTTCACAGCCTGGTATACTCTGAGGTAGAAAGCTAAGTGGGAATGACTTAAGGGTACCAGGAATCCCTGACAAGGAGGATTCATATAAATTCAACTTTCTCCATTATTCAGGACTGTTTATCCTTTGAGGATGTGGCTCTGTACTTCTACTGGGAGGAATGGACACTGCTTGATGACTCTCAAAGGATCCTGCACCAGACGTTGATGTCAGAAATATGAACACTCATGTATTTACTTGTAAGACCCTGCCCTGCCATCATTTCAGAGCATGTCTAGGCTTTCCTTTGTTTTTTGGTTTTTGGTGTTTTGTTTTGTTTTGTTTTGTTTTGTTTTGTTTTGTTTGGAGGGGGGGATTGTATTTTTTGTTTTTGTTTGTTTGTTTGTTTGTTTTTTAGAGAGAGCTGTATCTTTCTCAAAGCTGGCCTGTGTATACTAAGTCTTTCCCCCACAGTCTTAGAGTATAAAATACAGGTTAGGAACCAAGTCAAGTTTCACAACAGCTCTGTTTCTCTCAATTGCAGCAAAGGCACACAGGAATCAATTTGGGGTTAGGAATTTTTTGGGTGTAGTTTGAGACATCAGTTTATCTTTAGAATGCTAGCTGTGCTGGATGTGCTATGTAGACCTGGCTGTCCTCTGACTTGCCAAGATCTTCTTCCTCTGTCTTTTTTTTAAATTAGGTATTTTCCTTGTTTACATTTCCAATGCTATCCCAAAAGTCCCCCATACCCCCCCACCAATCCCCTACCCACCTACTCCCCCTTTTTGGCCCTGGCGTTCCCCTGTACTGGTGTGGACACCTTGCCCCTTCCTAGAAATGGAAACAAAACACCCATGAAAGGGGTTACAGAGAAAAAATTTGGAGCAGTGATGAAAGGATGGACCATCTAGTGATTGCCATATGCAGGGATCCATCCCATAATCAGCTTTCAAACGCTGACACCATTGCATACACTAGCCAGATTTTGCTGTAAGGACCCAGATATAGCTGTCTCTTGTGATAATATGCCGGGGCCTAGCAACACAGAAGTGGATGCTCACAGTCAGCTCTGTCTTTTGAGAGTTGCAATTAATGGACTTCACAAACACGTCTGGCCTGGGGTCAGGAGTCTTAACACTGACGGATTCCCTGTGACCAGATGACACTCTTAATATTTGGGATCTTTGTGACTCAAGTACTTCTGGTGACATGCCTTATGTTTGAATGTAACAGGAATTTGGCACTGGTAAGTTCATTTTATTTTATTTTATTTTATTTTATTTTATTTTATTTTATTTTATTTTATTTTATTTTATTTTATTTTTGCAAGACAGCTTTAACAGAATTGCTCTCCCTAGGCTGTATTCTTGTCCAATGTATGGGTTGCATCACTTAGTACAGAACTCTCATTTTTCTATGTCCTTTAGGACTTATGCCTTCTGGGATCCATGGGATTACTCAGCTGGAGTCTTGGGGAGAGCCCTCTGTGCCTGCGTTGAGATTCCTGACTCCAGGTATGTTATAGGTACATAGCGTGTGGTGGTTTTTGATGTTTGGAGGTATTAATTCTGAACCAGAACTGTCCCTTTGGTGTCAGTCTTGAATGTTTTGCCTGTTGCCTTGCAACCCTGAGATACACAGCTGTTCCTGTATTGTGATGGTGTGCGCTGTAAATGTAACTCCTATTTGCCTGATGTAATTGTCATCTCAGAGGCAGTGAGCTTCCAACTGGTAAGCAAGGCCTAGTCTTGGAAGCTTCTAGCCTATGTGCAATCTAATCAAGGCCTAGAGTGGTTTCAACCATGGAGACTTACTGTTGAATAAGCTCACCTCTTCTACCTTATTTCTGAACACTGGCAGGATGGTCAACTGAGCTATTTCGGCTCAAACTCCTTTGATTCAAACTGGCTTCTTTTACAGTGTGACTGAATTGCTCTGTTTGATCTCAAAGTAACTCTAGCTATCTCTTCTACTCATCTGGCTTCTCATTCTCTGGTTCATTCTGTCTTCACCTGTATCTAGCTTTTTCTCTCTACAACCTGCCTGTCCTATTGTTCAGATCAAAACTTCATCTGAACACTATTTCTGCTCTGACTTAGACTCATTTTCCTGTCTTATCGCTGACTCCTTTAGTCAAATATTTCTCTGATTCATCACTTTGCCTGTTTCGCAATTAGATGTCACTTTCCAACATGGCTGCTTGTTCTACCAACTAACTCTAGTCGGTAGAACAATGTTTTGGATTAAACGTGTGTACTATAGGAATGCCAGTATTCCAACCAGAGCAGCATGTTGGATTATAATTCATCTACCATGCACTATACCTTGGTAGTACTTAAATTTAGGTTCTTTAGGTACCATGCCACACAGCTCTACACAGCCTTCTGCACTGTGTCTTGAATCCCCAGCAGTTGAAGCATACAGAAAGCTATTGGTGAGGAAAGAGTTTGTTACTGTACCTAGCACTCCTCCCTGTCACTTATTCCATGCTTGTGTTCTTGTTGCTCCTAAGGTCCATAGAACATAAGATATTGACAAATTCAGCATGGTATTGGACCCTAGCCCCTTTGTTCTGTGAGAAACCTCAGATCACCATTATTAATAGATGCTGTCTCTCTGTCTGTCTGTCTGTCACTTGATAGTCTACATGCCACTAATCAGGATTTCTCTGTGTCCAGGTTGTTGGATCAAAGCGGAGAGTGAAATATCACCCTTTGAGCAGAGTCTGTCTTCAGAAGGTGCCAGGCCATCCACCCTACAACAGCACATGCTGTGCTGTGCTCAGACACCCTTGCTAAGCATGGACAATGTGATGATCCTCCAGACCTCCTATGGTCTTCTAAGGCATCAAGTGACTTACACTATTGGGGATACCCCCATGAACACTGAGAGTAGAGAGGCCATTCAGAGAGAGAAGAAGAACTGCATACGCAGCAACAGTGGCACATTTTACTAGCACATCCCACCTCAATCAACACCGGATGATACACACTGGAGAAAAGCCTTTTAAGTGCAGGGAGTTTGGCAAGTCCTTCAGCCAAAAAGTCTTTCTCGTGAAGCATTTCAGAATTCACATCGGAGAGAAGCCTTTCAGTTTCAGTGAGTGTTGCAGAACCTTCAAGCACAACTGCTTCTTTGTTGCTCATCAGCGAGTTCACACAGGAGAGACACCTTTATATGCAATAAATGTGGCAAGTCATACATGAACAGATCCAGCCTTTTATATCATTATTGGGTTCATACTGAAGAAAAGCCATAGAAGTATACTATAGTAGTTTGAATAGGTTTGGCCCCATAGATCATGTGTTTGAATGCTTGGCCCATAGGGAGTGACACTATTAGATGATGTGGCCTTCTTTTTTTTTTTTTTTCCATTTTTTATTAGGTATTTAGCTCACTTACATTTCCAATGCTATACCAAAAGTCCCCCATATCCACCCACCCACACTCCCCTGCCCACCCACTCCCCCTTTTTGGCCCTGGTGTTCCCCTGTACTGGGGCATATAAAGTTTGCAAGTCCAATGGGCCTCTCTTTCCAGTGATGGCCGACTAGGCCATCTTTTGATACATATGCAGCTAGAGTCAAGAGCTCCGGGGTACTGGTTAGTACATAATGTTGTTCCACCTATAGGGTTGCAGATCCCTTTAGCTCCTTGGCTACTTTCTCTAGCTCCACCATTGGGAGCACTATGATCCATCCATTAGCTGACTGTGAGTATCCACTTCTGAGTTTGCTAGGCCCCGGCATAGTCTCACAAGAGACAGCTACATCTGGGTCCTTTCAATAAAATCTTGCTAGTGTATGCAATGGTGTCAGCGTTTGGATGCTGATTATGGGGTGGATCCCTGGATATGGCAGTCTCTACGTGGTCCATCCTTTCATCTCAGCTCCAAACTTTGTCTCTGTAACTCCTTCCATGGGTGTTTTGTTCCCAAATCTAAGGAGGGGCATAGTGCCCACACTTCAGTCTTCATTCTTCTTGAGTTTCATGTGTTTAGCAAATTATATCTTATATCTTGGGTATCCTAGGTTTGGGGCTAATATCCACTTATCAGTGAGTACATATTGTGTGAGTTTCTTTGTGAATGTGTTACCTCACTCATGATGATGCCCTCCAGGTCCATCCATTTGGCTAGGAATTTCATAAATTCATTCTTTTTAATAGCTGAGTAGTAATTCATTGTGTAGATGTACCACATTTTCTGTATCCATTCCTCTGTTGAGGGGCATCTAGGTTCTTTCCAGCTTCTGGCTATTATAAATAAGGCTGCTATGAACATAGTGGAGCATGTGTCCTTCTTACCAGTTGGGGCATCTTCTGGATATATGCCCAGGAGAGGTATTGCTGGATCCTCCGGTAGTACTATGTCCAATTTTCTGAGGAACCGCCAGACTGATTTCCAGAGTGGTTGTACAAGCCTGCACTCCAACCAAAAATGGAGGAGTGTTCCTCTTTCTACACATCCACGCCAGCATCTGCTGTCACCTGAATTTTTGATCTTAGACATTCTGACTGGTGTGAGGTGGAATCTCAGGGTTGTTTTGATTTGCATTTCCCTGATGATTAAGGAAGTTAAACATTTTTTCAGGTGCTTCTCTGCCATTCAGTATTCCTCAGGTGAGAATTCTTTGTTCAGTTCTGAGCCCCATTTTTTAATGGGGTTATTTGATTTTCTGAAGTCCACCTTCTTGAGTTCTTTATATATGTTGGATATTAGTCCCCTATCTGATTTAGGATAGGTAAAGATCCTTTCCCAATCTGTTGGTGGTTTTTTTGTCTTATTGACGGTGTCTTTTGCCTTGCAGAAACTTGGGAGTTTCATTAGGTCCCATTTGTCAATTCTCGATCTTACAGCACAAGCCATTGCTGTTCTGTTCAGGAATTTTTCCCCTGTGCCCATATTTTCAAGGCTTTTCCCCACTTTCTCCTCTGTAAGTTTCAGTGTCTCTGGTTTTATGTGAAGTTCCTTGATCCACTTAGATTTGACCTTAGTACAAGGAGATAAGTATGGATCGATTCGCATTCTTCTACACGATAACAACCAGTTGTGCCAGCACCAATTGTTGAAAATGCTGTCTTTCTTCCACTGGATGGTTTTAGCTCCCTTGTCGAAGATCAAGTGACCATAGGTGTGTGGGTTCATTTCTGGGTCTTCAATTCTATTCCATTGGTCTACTTGTCTGTCTCTATACCAGTACCATGCAGTTTTTTTCACAATTGCTCTATAGTAAAGCTTTAGGTCAGGCATGGTGATTCCGCCAGAAGTTCTTTTATCCTTGAGAAGACTTTTTGCTATCCTAGGTTTTTTGTTATTCCAGACAAATTTGCAAATTGCTTCTTCCAATTCGTTGAAGAATTGATTTGGAATTTTGATGGGGATTGCATTGAATATGTAGATTGCTTTTGGCAAGATAGCCATTTTTACAATGTTGATCCTGCCAATCCATGAGCATGGGAGATCTTTCCATCTTCTGAGATCTTCCTTAATTTCTTTCTTCAGAGATTTGAAGTTTTTATCATACAGACCTTTCACTTCCTTAGTTAGAGTCACGCCGAGATATTTTATATTATTTGTGGCTATTGAGAAAGGTGTTGTTTCCCTAATATCTTTCTCAGCCTGTTTATTCTTGGTATAGAGAAAGGCCATTGACTTGTTTGAGTTTATTTTATATCCAGCTACTTCACCGAAGCTGTTTATCAGGTTTAGGAGTTCTCTGGTAGAATTTTTAGGGTCACTTATATATACTATCATATCATCTGCAAAAAGTGATATTTTGACTTCCTCTTTTCCAATTTGTATCCCCTTGATCTCCGTTTGTTGTCGAATTGCTCTGGCTAATACTTCAAGTACTATGTTGAAAAGGTAGGGAGAAAGTGGGTAGCCTTGTCTAGTCCCTGATTTTAGTGGGATTGCTTCCAGCTTCTCTCCATTTACTTTGATGTTGGCTACTGGTTTGCTGTAGATTGCTTTTATCATGTTTAGGTATGGGCCTTGAATTCCTGATCTTTCCAACACTTTTATCATGAATGGGTGTTGGATCTTGTCAAATGCTTTTTCTGCATCTAACGAGATGATCATGTGGTTTTTGTCTTTGAGTTTGTTTATATAATGGATTACATTGATGGATTTTCGTATATTAAACCATCCCTGCATCCCTGGAATAAAACCTACTTGGTCAGGATGGATGATTGCTTTAATGTGTTCTTGGATTCGGTTAGCGAAAATTTTATTGAGGATTTTTGCATCGATATTCATAAGAGAAATTGGTCTGAAGTTCTCTATCTTTGTTGGATCTTTCTGTGGTTTAGGTATCAGAGTAATAGTGGCTTCATAAAATGAGTTGGGTAGAGTACCTTCTACTTCTATTTTGTGAAATAGTTTGTGCAGAATTGGAATTAGATCTTCTTTGAAGGTCTGATAGAACTCTGCACTAAACCCATCTGGTCCTGGGCTTTTTTTGGTTGGGAGACTATTAATAACTGCTTCTATTTCTTTAGGTGATATGGGAGTGTTTAGATGATCAACTTGATCCTGATTCAACTTTGGTACCTCGTATCTGTCCAGAAATTTGTCCATTTCGTCCAGGTTTTCCAGTTTTGTTGAGTATAGCCTTTTGTAGAAGGATCTGATGGTGTTTTGGATTTCTTCAGGATCTGTTGTTATGTCTCCCTTTTCATTTCTGATTTTGTTAATTAGGATTTTGTCCCTGTGCCCTTTAGTGAGTCTAGCTAAGGGTTTATCTATCTTGTTGATTTTCTCAAAGAACCAACTCCTCGTTTGGTTAATTCTTTGAATAGTTCTTGTTTCCACTTGGTTGATTTCACCCCTGAGTTTGATTATTTCCTGCGGTCTACTCCTCTTGGGTGAATTTGCTTCCTTTTTTTCTAGGGCTTTTAGATGTGTTGTCAAGCTGCTAGTATGTGCTCTCTCCCGTTTCTTCTTGGAGGCACTCAGAGCTATGAGTTTCCCTCTTAGAAATGCTTTGTGTCCCATAGGTTTGGGTACGTTGTGGCTTCATTTTCATTAAACTCTAAAAAGTCTTTAATTTCTTTCTTTATTCCTTCCTTGACCAAGGTATCATTGAGAAGAGTGTTATTCAGTTTCCACGTGAATGTTGGCTTTCCATTATTTATGTTGTTATTGAAGATCAGTCTTAGGCCATGGTGGTCTGATAGGATACATGGGACAATTTCAATATTTTTGTATCTATTGAGGCCTGTTTTGTGACCAATTATATGGTCAATTTTTGAGAAGGTCCCGTGAGGTGCTGAGAAGAAGGTATATCCTTTTGTTTTAGGATAAAATGTTCTGTAGATATCTGTCAGGTCCATTTGTTTCATAACTTCTGTTAGTTTCACTGTGTCCCTGTTTAGTTTCTCTTTCCACGATCTGTCCTTTGAAGAAAGTGGTGTGTTGAAGTCTCCCACTATTATTGTGTGAGGTGCAATGTATGCTTTGAGCTTTACTAAAGTGTCTCTAATGAATGTGGCTGCCCTTGCATTTGGTGCGTAGATATTCAGAATTGTGAGTTCCTCTTGGAGGATTTTACCTTTGATGAGTATGAAGTATCCCTCCTTGTTTTTTTTGATAACTTTGGGTTGGAAGTCGATTTTATCCGATATTAAAATGGCTACTCCAGCTTGTTTCTTCAGTCCATTTGCTTGGAAAATTGTTTTCCAGCCTTTCACTCTAAGGTAGTGTCTGTCTTTTTCCCTGAGATGGGTTTCCTGTAAGCAGCAGAATGTTGGGTCCTGTTTGTGTAGCCAGTCTGTTAGTCTATGTCTTTTTATTGGGGAATTGAGTCCATTGATATTAAGAGATATTAAGGAAAAGTAATTGTTGCTTCCTTTTATTTTTGTTGTTAGAGTTGGCATTCTGTTCTTGTGGCTGTCTTCTTTTTGGTTTGTTGAATGATTACTTTCTTGGTTGTTCTAGGGCTTGATTTCCGTCCTTGTATTGCTTCTTTTCTGTTATTATCCTTTGAAGGGCTGGATTTGTGGAAAGATATTGTGTGAATTTGTTTTTGTCGTGGAATACTTTGGTTTCTCCATCTATGGTAATTGAGAGTTTGGCCGGGTATAGTAGCCTGGGCTGGCATTTGTGTTCTCTTAGTGTCTGTATAACGTCTGTCCAGGCTCTTCTGGCTTACATAGTCTCTGGTGAAAAGTCTGGTGTAATTCTGATAGGCCTTCCTTTATATGTTACTTGACCTTTCTCCCTTACTGCTTTTAATATTCTATCTTTATTTAGTGCATTTGTTGTTCTGATTATTATGTGTCGGGAGGAATTTCTTTTCTGGTCCAGTCTATTTGGAGTTCTGTAGGCTTCTTGTATGATCATGGGCATCTCTTTTTTTATGTTTGGGAAGTTTTCTTCTATTATTTTGTTGAAGATATTAGCTGGCCCTTTAAGTTGAAAATCTTCATTCTCATCAATTCCTATTATCTGTAGGTTTGGTCTTCTCATTGTGTCCTGCATTACCTGGATGTTTTGAGTTAGGATCCTTTTGCATTTTGTATTTTCTTTGACTGTTGTGTCGATGTTCTCTATGGAATCTTCTGCACCTGAGATTCTCTCTTCCATTTCTTGTATTCTGTTGCTGATGCTCGCATCTATGGTTCCAGATCTCTTTCCTAGGGTTTCTATCTCCAGCGTTGCCTCGCTTTGGGTTTTCTTTATTGTGTCTACTTCCCCTTTTAGTTCTAGTATGGTTTTGTTCATTTCCATCACCTGTTTGGATGTGTTTTCCTGTTTTTCTTTAATGATTTCTACCTGTTTGGCTGTGTTTTCCTGCTTTTCTTTAAGGGCCTGTAACTCTTTAGCAGTGCTCTCCTGTAATTCTTTAAGTGACTTATGAAATTCCTTCTTGATGTCCTCTATCATCATCATGAGAAATGTTTTTAAATCTGTGTCTAGATTTTCGGTTGTGTTGGGGTGCCCAGGACTAGGTGGGATGGGAGTGCTGCGTTCTGATGATGGTGAGTGGTCTTGATTTCTGTTAGTAGGATTCTTACGTTTGCCTTTCGCCATCTGGTAATCTCTGAAGCTAGCTGTTTTAGTTGTCACTGTTAAGAGCTTGTTCTTCAGGTGACTCTGTTAGCCTCTATAAGCAGACCTGGAGGGTAGCACTCTCCTTGGTTTCAGTGGGCAGAGTATTCTCTGCAGGCAAGCTCTCTTCTTGCAGGGCAGGTACCCAGATATCTGGTGTTTGAACCAGACTCCTGGCAAAAGTTGTGTTCCACTCACTAGAGGTCTTAGGATCTCGTGTGGAATCCTGTGTGGGCCCTTGTGGGTGTTGGGCAAGACTCTGCTGGCAAGGTAGCCTGGGACTCCAGTCGAGCGGAAAGGACTTGTGCCCCAGATCAGGCCCGGGTAGCCTGCTTCCCTATGTACTGCAGTCTCAGGTTCCGCGCAATTGGATTGGGGCAGGCACTGTGTTCCACTCACCAGAGGTCTTAGGATCCCGTGGGGAGTCCCGTGTGGGCCCTTGCGGGTGTTGGGCAAGACTCTGTAATGCAATTCTTAAAGGATGATGTGGCCTTCTTAAAATAGGTGTGGCCTTGTTGGAGAAAGTGTGTCACTGTGGGGATGGGCTTTGAGGTTCAGTGCTCAAGCTCCACCCAGTGTGGGAGAGTCTCTTCCTGCCTGCCTTTAGATCAGGATATAAAACCTCTGCTCCACCACACCATGTCTGCCTGCATGCAGCCATGGTTCCTGCCAAGATGATAATGGACTGACCTTCTGAAACTAAGCCAGACCGAATTAAATGTTTCCCTTTATAATAGTTACCTTTTCAAAGATTTCAAAGTTCTTTACAAAGCAATGGAAACCCTAACTAAGACATGATATCAAATGCATAATTCATATAAGGAAAATTGCAGCCTTGTTTATCATGTCCAAGCTCATATAAGGGAAAGGAAATTTAAAAGTCATGAATCTTGGAAGTGTTAAAAAACGAATCTCATCTTATCAATGACCAACAACTTCATAGTATAGGAAAGGATTTTATGTGTAGTGTGTGGGGGATGCAGCGTCATTTAACATCAGGGATTTTATGCAGCAAAGCATCATGAGTGCACAGAATGTGGCAAAGTGTTTTGCTGCAGGACTGGCACCACATTAAATAGAGTATATGTATTGAATGCAATGAACATGGGAAAACATTTCCATCATCTACCCTATATACACAAAAGGATATTCACTGGACAAAAGTCAAGAGTGCTTCAGATGTGCGGAGCGATCACCCACACTTGCATCATATTTAACTGAAGAAGCCAGAGTACAGACATGCCTCATGAACCCATTGAATCTGGGGAAGAATTTGAACAAAGTTTGTTCTTATTAGCAACACAGACATAACCAAGATAGGTTTGTGTATGCAAATGTAGAGAAAGCTTCAGCCATTGACCAAGCTTGTTGAGCCTTAGGCATGAATGTGAGTCTGAGCAAAGAAGTTCTGAGAGTGGCTTTTGTGAGGAAGCCAGTCATTGAAAATTACTCATCAAAGAAGAACATGGATCAAGATGAGGATTAGTGCCATCTTATTCCTAAGAAGTTAATTCTTTCTGGGGACTTAGCAAAAGGAAGCTGTGTTCTTGGCTGCACCAGTATTGAGTGGAGTCTTCATGTTACTGACTTTGAATGGGGGAGGAAGAGAGTGACCTCACTTTAAATGAGACATATATATTTATTGTTGTTTGTTCTATTGGCTGCCCTTTTTTCCCTCACTGAATATTGCAGTCCTTGGGATAAATGATCATTTACTATAAAATCTTCATGACTATTGTGTCACTACTTTTGTTGGGGACCAGCTCTGTGTAGCACCTAATGCTCTTACATAGGAGTGCAACCCATATGTTTTAGGTGTTTGTTGTTTGTTTCTTGTGTCAGTATTTCGACTGCACATATATATGAATACTAAGTACATAACTAATGCCTGTGAGAGCCCCCTAAATGCATTAGATTCCTGTAACAGGGGATACAGATGGGTATGAAGCAGTCTGTTTGCTGGAAATGGAATAGTCTCACAAGAGACAGCTATATCAGGGTCCTTTCAGCAAAATATTGCTAGTGTATGCAATGCTGTCAGCGTTTGAAAGCTGATTATGGGATGGATGCCCGGATATGGCAGTCTCTAGATGGTCCATCCTTTCATCTCAAGTCCAAATTTTGTCTCGGTAACTCCTTCCATGGGTATTTTGTTCCCAGTTCTAAGAAGGGGCAAAGTGTCCACACTTTGGTCTTCGTTCTTCTTGAGTTTCATGTGTTTTGCAAATTGTATCTTATATCTTCGGTATTCTAAGTTTCTGGGCTAATATCCACTTATCATTGAGTACATACTATGTAAGTTCTATTGTGATTGGGTTACCTCACTCAGGATGATGCCCTCCAGGTCCATCCATTTCCATAGGAATTTCATAATTTCATTCTGTTTAATAGCTGAGTAGTACTCCATTGTGTAAATGTACCACATTTTCTGTATCCATTCCACTGTTGAGGGGCATCTGGGTTCTTTCCAGCTTCTGGCTATTATAAATAAGGCTGCTATGAACATAATGGAGCATGTGTCCTTCTTACCGGTTCGAACATTTTCTGGATATATGCCCAGGAGAAGTATTGCAGGATCCTACAGTAGTACTATGTCCAATTTTCTGAGGAACTGCCAGACTGATTTCCAGAGTGTTTGTACAAGCTTTCAATCCCACCAACAATGGAGGGGTGTTCCTGTTTCTCCACATCCTTGCCAGCATCTGCTGTTACCTGAATTTTTGAACTTAGCCATTCTGAATGGTTTGAGGTGGAAACTCAGGGTTCTTTTAATTTGCATTTCCCTAATGATTAAGGATGCTGAATATTTTTTCAGGTGCTTCTCATCCATTCGGTATTCCTCGGGTGAGAATTCTTTGTTTACCTCTGAGCCCCATTTTTTAATGGGCTTATTTGATTTTCTGGAGTCCACCTTCTTGACTTTTTTGTATATATTGGATATTAGTCCCCTATTGGATTTAGGATTAGTAAAGATCCTTTCCCAATCTGTTGGTGGCCTTTTTGTCTTATTGACGGTGTCTTTTGACTTGCAGAAGCTTTGCAATTTTATGAGGTCCCATTTGTCTCGATCTTACAGCACAAGCCATTGCGGTTCTATTCAGGGATTTTTCTCCTGTGCCCATACCTTCGAGGCTTTTCCCCACTTTCTCCTCTATAAGTTTCAGTGTCCCTGGTTTTATGTGGAGTTCCTTAATCCACTTAGATTTTACTCTAGTACAAGTAGATAGGAATGGATCAATTCAAATTCTTCTACATGATAACTGCCAGTTGTGCCAGCACCATTTGTTGAAAATACTGTCTTTTTTCCACTGGATGGTTTTAGCTCACTTGTCAATGATCAAGTGACCATAGCTGTGTGGGTTCTTTTCTGGGTCTTCAGTTATATTCCATTGGTCTACTAATCTATTGATATACCAGTACCATTCAGGTTTATCACAATTGCTCTCTAGTACAGCTTTAGGTCAGGCATGGTGATTCCACCAAAGGTTCTTTTATCCTTGAGAGGAGTTTTTGCTATACTAGAGTTTTTTGTTATTCCAGATGAATTTGCAGATTGCTCTTTCTAATTCGTTGAAGAATTGAATTGGAATTTTGATGAGGATTGCCTTGAATCTGTAGATTGCTTTTGGCAAGATAGCCATTTTTACTATATTGATCCTGCCAATCCATGAACATGGGAGATCTTTCCATCTTCTGACATCTCCTTTAATTTCTTTCTTCAGAGACTTGGAGTTCTTATCATACAGATCTTTCACTTCCTTAGTTAGCATCACACCAAGGTATTTTATATTATTTGTGACTATTGAGAAGGGTGTTGTTTCCCTAATTTTTTTTCTCAGCCTGTTTATACTTTTTGTAGAAAAAGTCCATTGACTTGTTTGAGTTAATTTTATATCCAGATAATTCATTAAACCTGTTTATCAGGATTAGGAATTCTCTGGTGGAATTTTTACCGTCACTTATATATAGTATCATATCATCTCTAACATGATATTTTGACTTCTTCCTTTCCAATTTGTATCCCCTTAATCTCCTTTTGTTGTCTAATTCTTCTGGCTAGGACATCAAGTACATTGTTAAATAGTTAGGGAGAAAGTGGGCAGCCATGTCTAGTCCCTGATTTTAGTGGGATTGCTTCCTGCTTTTCACTATTTACTTTGATGTTGGCTACTGGTTTGCTGGAGATTGATTTTATCATGTTTACCTGTGGTCCTCGAATTCCTGATCTTTCCAAGACTTTTATCATGAATGGCTATTGGACTTTGTCAAATGCTTTCTCCAATTCTAAGGAGATGATCATGTGGATATTGTCCTTGAGTTTGTTTATATAATGGATTACATTGATGGATTTGTGTATATTAAACCATCCCTGCATTCCTGGAATGAAACCTACTTGGTCAGGATGGATGATTGCTTTGATGTGTTCTTGGACTCACTTATCGAGAATTTTATTGGGGATTTTTCATATTCATAAGGGAAATTGGTCTGAAGTTCTCTATCTTTGTTGGGTCTTTCTGTGGTTTAGGTATCAGAGTAATTGTGGCTTCATAGAATGAGTTGGGTAAAGTACCTTCTGCTTCTATTTTGTGGAATAGTTTGTGAAGAACTGGGATTAGATCTTCTATTGAAGGTCTGATAGAACTCTGAATTAAACCCATCTATTCCTGGGCTTTTTTTGGTTGGGAGACTATTAATGACTGCTTCTATTTCTTTAGGGGTTCTAGGACTGTTTAGATAATTAACCTGATCCTGATTTAACTTTGGTACGAGGTATCTGTCTAGAAACTTGTCCATTTCATCCGGGTAATCCAGTTTTGTTAAGTCTAGCCTTTTGTAAAAGGATCTATTGGTGTTTTGGATTTCTTCAGGATCTGCTGTTATGTCTCCCTTTTCATTTCTTATTTTGTTAATTAGGATGCTGCCCCTGTGCCCTCTAGTGAGTCTGGCTAAGGGTTTATCTATCTTGTTGATTTTCTCAAACAACCAGCTCCTGGTTTGGTTGATTCTTTGAATAGTTCTTGTTTCCACTTGGTTGAGTTCGCCTCTGAGTTTGATTATTTACTGCCTTCTACTCCTCTTGGGTGATTTTGCTTCCTTTTGTTCTACAGTATTTAGGTGTGTTTTCAAGCTGCTAGTGTGTTATCTCTCTAGTTTCTTTTTGGAAGCACTCAGAGCTATGAATTTTCCTTTTTAGAAATGCTTTAATTGTGTTCCATAAGTTTGGGTATGTTGTGGCTTCATTTTCATTTAACTCTCAAAAGTCCTTAATTTCTTTCTTTATTCCTTCCTTGACCAAGGTATCATTGAGAAGAGTGTTGTTCAGTTTCAACGTGAATGTTGGCTTTCTATTATTTATATTATTACTGAAGATCAGCCCTACACCACAGTGATCTGATAGGATGCATGGGACAATTTCAATATTTTTGTATCTGTTCGGGGCTGTTTTGTGACACATTATATGGTCAATTTTGGAGAAGGCACCATGAGGTGCTGAGAAGAAGGTATATTCTTTTGTTTTAGGATAAAATGTTCTGTAGATATGTGATAGATCCATTTGTTTCATAACTTCCGTTAGTTTCACTGTGTCCCTGTTTAGTTTCTATTTCCATGATCTGTCCATTGATGAAAGTGGTATGTTGAAGTTTCCCAGTATTATTGTGTGAGGTGCAATGTGTACTTTGAGCTTTACTAAAGTGTCTTTAATGAATGTGGCTGCCCTTGTATTTGGAGCATAGATATTCAGAATTTAGAGTTCCTCTTGGAACATTTTGCCTTAGATGTGTATGTGTTTTTGATGACATTGGGTTGGAAGTCAATTTTATGAGATATTAGAATGGCTACTCCAGCATGTTTTTTAAGACCATTTGCTTGCAAAATTGTTTTCCAGCCTTTCATTATGAGGTGGTGTATGTCTTTTTCCCTTCGATGGGTTTCCTGTACGCAGCAAAATGTTGGGTCCTGTTTGTTTAGAGAGTCTGTTAGTCTATGTCTTTTTATTGGGTAATTGAGTCCATTGATATTAAGAGATATTAAGGAAAAATAATTGTTGCTTCCTATTATTTTTGTTGTTAACGTTGACATTGTGTTCTTGTGGCTGGCTTCTTTTAGGTTTGTTGAAGGATTGCTTTCTTGTTTTTCTAGGGCATGGTTTCCATCCTTGTATTGTTTTTTTTTTTCTGTTATTATCCTTTGAAGTGCTGGATTTGTGGAAAGATAATGTGTGAATTTGGTTTTGTCATGGGATACTTTGGTTTCTCCATCTATGGTAATTGAAAGTTTGACTGGGTATAGTTGCTTGGGCTTGCATTTGTGTTCTCTTAGTGTCTGTTTAACATCTGTCCAGGATATTCTGGCTTTCATAGTCTCTGGTGAAAAATCTGGTGTAATTCTGATAGGCCTGCCTTTATGCTACTTGACCTTTTTCCCTGACTGCTTTTAATATTCTATCTTTATTTAGTGCATTTATTGTTCTGATTTTTATGTGTCTGGTGGAATTTCTTTTCTGGTCCAGTCTATTTGGAGTTATGTAGGCTTCTTGTATGTTCATGGGCATCTCTTTATTTAGGTTTGGGAAGTTTTCTTCTATAATTTTGTTGAAGATATTTGCTAGCCCTTTAAGTTGGAAGTCTTCATGCTCATCTACTCTTATTATCCATAGGTTTGGTATTCTCATTGTGTCCTGGATTTCCTGGATGTTTTGAGTTAGGATCTTTTTGCATTTTGCATTGTCTTTGATTGTTGTGACAATGTTCTCTATGGAATTTTCTGCACCTAAGATTCTCTCTTCCATCTCTTGTATTTTGTTGCTGATGCTTGCATCTATGGTTCCAGATTTTTTTCCCTAGGATTTCTATCTCCAGTGTTGCCTCACTTTGGGGTTTCTTTATTGTGTCTACTTCCCTTTTTAGGTCTAGTATGATTTTGTACATTTCCGTCACCTTTTTGGATGTGTTTTCCTTTTTTTCTTTAAGGACTTGTAACTCTTTAGCAGTGTTCTCCTGTATTTCTTTTAGTGAGATATTAAAGTCCTTCTTGATATCCTCTACCATCATCATGAGATATGCCTTTAAATCCGGGTCTAGCTTTTCGGGTGTTTTCGGGTACCCAGGACTGGCTAATGTGGGAGTGCTGGGTTCTGATGATGGTGAGTGGTCATGGTTTTTGTAAGCAAAATTCTTTCCTCTGCCTTTTGCCATCTGGTAATCTCTGGAGTCAGTTGTTATAGTTGTATCTGGTTAGAGCTTGTTCCTTCCATGATTCTGTTAGCCTCTTCCAGCAGACCTTTGAGACTAGCTCTCTCCTGAGTTTCCGCAGTTAGAGCACTCTCGGCAGGCAAGATCTCCTCTTGCACAGAAGGTGCACAGATATCTGTTGTTCAGATTTGCCTCCTGGCAGAAGACGAAGGCCTGAAACAGGGCCTGTCCCAGAAACTGTTAGCTTCTGTAGTCCATACTCTCACAAGTGCAGACTATTCTTGGTGGGATCCAGGAAGGAGGATGGCTCCCATGGATGCTAAGGCAAAGCCCTCCCAGGCAGGGTGAACACCTCTCCTCTGGCATGGCAGGTGCCCAGATGTCTGGAGCATGAAACAGGGTCGACCACAGAAGCTCTGTGGCTCCTGCCTGACCCAGAAGCTGTTAGCTTCTGTAGTCTACACTCTCACCTCTGCAGACTTGTCTTGGCAGGATCTGGGAACCAAGATGTCTCCAGAGGATGTTGTCAATGGCTTCCTGGGTTGGGCCAAGGCCTCTCCTCTAGCAGAGATGGTGCCCAAATGTCTAATTAAAGTTCTTCTTGATGTCCTCTACCATCATCATGAGATATTCTTTTAAATCCAGGTCTAGTTTTTGGGTGTGTTGCAGTGCCCAGGACTGGGCGAGATGGGAGTGCTTAGTTCTGATGGTGGTGAGTGGTCTTGGTTTCTGCTAGTAAGATTCTTATGTCTGCTTTCACCATCTGATAATCTCGGGAGTTAGTTGTTATAGTTGTCTCTGGTTAAAGCTTGTTCCTCTCGTGATTCTGTTAGCCTCTATCAGGAGACCTGGCAGACTAGATCTCTCCTCTGAGTTTCAGTGGTCAGAGCCCTCTCTGCGGGCAAGCTCTCCTCTTACAGGGAAGGTACACAGATATCTGGAGTTCGGACCTCCCTCCTGCCAGAAGATGAAGGCCTGAAACAGGGCCTGTCCCAGATGCTGTAAGCTTCTGTAGTCCACACTCTCACCTGCACAGACTAGTCTGTCTACTGACCTGCACCTAGGTGACCCATTGCTAATACTGACTGGAAGGGATTTGTGACCCTGGTCAGGCCGGCTTTTCTGCTTCCCTAATGCTGTCTCAGGTCCCGCACGATTGGGTTGGAGAGGAAATTGTGTTCCACTCACAGATGGTCCTAAGATGGTATGGAGAGTCCTCTAGGGACCTTTGGGGTGTCTGCTGACTCTTCACCCAAGGTGACCTGGAGCTTAAAGTCATTGTTTTTAATAACTGAGTAGTACTCTATTGTGTAAATGGAGTGAAATGACACCATAACCAAGGCAACTTTTATAAAGGACAGTGTTTAATTGGAGCTAGCTTACTGCTTCAAAGATTTATGATCATGGTGGGAAGTGTGGCAACATTCTGGCAGACTTGGTACTCTAGAAATCTAGAGTCTACAGCAGTCTTAAGGTAGTCAGAAGGAGACTGTCTTCTGCAGGTAGCCAGGATGATGGTCTCTTCTACACTAATCAGAGCTTACATGTAGAGGGCTTCAAAGTTCACCTATGCAGTGGCATGCTTCATCCAACAAGGTCTCCAATAAGGCCACAACTCCAAATAGCACTACTCCCTATTGCTAAGAATTCAAACCATCTCACTATTTTTATCCTGATTTTATTATCCATCACATTTTTGTTAGAAATTAGCCCTGTATTATTATTATTTATCATTATTAGTAGTAATAGTAGTAGTAATTGCCTTATTTTATTTGTTTACTTTACATCCCAATTGTAGGCTCTCCTCCCTTTCCTCCTTTCAGTCCTCTCATTTCATCCCCTCCACTGTCCACTCTACTTCCCTTTCTCTTCAGTAAAGGGGAGGCCTCTCATTGATATCAGTCCACCTTGGCATATCAAGTTGCAGTAAAACTAGGTAAATTTTCTCCTACTGAGGCTGGACAAGCCAGCCCAATTATGGGAAAGGATTCCAAGAACAGGAAGCAGAGTCAAAGACAGCTTCTACTCCAGCTGGTAGGGTTCCCACATGAAGATTCTGCTGCATATCTGAATGTTTCAGTTTAAATAATTGGTAGGTTTTATTTGGTATTTATTATGGGTTGACAAAAAATGGCTTTGGACATAAAGCACCTATGAAACAGATGGATATACTTCCCAAGCATGTAATCAAGTGGTTCTTTAAACCTTTCTAAATCTTTAAGCTTCATATAGTCGTGATCCCCAGCAAAAATATTCTGTTTTTACTTCACAACTATGATTTTGCTGCTGTTATGAATCATTTTGTAAATAACTGATATGCAACCCCAAAGGGGTTACAGCCCACAGATTGAGAGGCACTTTATACCAACACTTTGGAAGCACAGGCAGGCAGATACACTGAGATAGAAACAACCCTGCATTACATATTGTATTCCAGGCCACCCTAGGCTTTATAGTACAAATTTCTCAAATAACAAGATACAGAAACTTTTTGTATTCCCTCAGCATTAGCAACAGAGAATTGAATAACAAGTAGTTCTGCTGAATGCATATTTGAAGATAATATACAGTATATGATATCACTTCTTATATAAGCTATATATGATTTCATATTCTAATTCCTTTCATATTACTGTGATAAAATCCAATGAATAATTTGATTTATCAAAGAAAGCCTTTATTTTGGTTTACAGTGTCAGTGGGTTAGAGTACATGCAGAATAGATGGAACAGCTGAGAGCTCTCCTTTTGGACCACAAATACAATTGAAAAAAAACTGGCAAATTTAGGTATAAGTATGTAATACCTCAAATCTCAGTGCAGTGGCAGATCATTTCCAACAACATCAGTTCTCTTCTACCTTACCAAACATGTCTCCAATCTGTGGACCAAGAATACAAACATACCAGGTTAGGGAGTCACTTTGATTTAAATCATCATGTACATTAATCTAATTTTCCTAAATCATGAGGAAACTAGAAATTTCCAAGATACTAAGTTGAGCCATCAATGCCAACATATAAATATTGAGGACCTCGAGGGAGTAATACTATACACCACATCTTAAGGTTTAAAGGTTTTGAAGCATCTGCAGGAGATATCTTGGATCCCGGACTCCACCAAGACTACTCTGCACATGTGAGAGTGTGGACTACAGAAGCTAACAGCTTCTGGGACAGGTCCTGTTTCAGGGCTTCATCTTCTGCCAGGAGGCAAGTCTGAATACAACATATCTGTGCACCTTCCCTGAAAGAAGAGAGCCTGCCTGCAGAGAGCGATCTGACCACTGAAACTTAGGAGAGAGCTAGTTTCCCAGCTGGTAGGAAGTAACAGAATAACAAGAGGAACAATCTCTAACCAGAGACAACTATAACAACTGACTCCAGAGTTTACCATTTGGCGAAAGGCAGACGTAAGAATCTTTCTAACAAAAACCAAAACCACTCATCATCATCAGAACCCAGTACTCCCACCTCAGCCAGTCCAGGGCACCCCAACACACGCAAAAACAAAGACCCGGATTTAATGGCATATCTCCTGATGATGATAGAAGATATCAAAAAGGTCTTTATTAACTCACATAAAGAAATACAGGAGAACACAGCTAAAGAGTTACAAGTCCTGATAGAAAAACAGGAAAACACATCCAAACAGATGATGGGAATGAACAAAACCATACTAGGCCTAAAAAGGGAAGTTGACACAATAAGTAAACCCCAAAGTAAGGCAACACTGGAGATAGAAACTCTAGGAAAGAAATCTGAAAACATAGATGCGAGCATCAGCAACAGAGTACAAAAGATGGAAGAGAGAATCTCAGGTGCAGAAGACTCCATAGAGAACATCGGCACAACAATCAAAGGAAATACAAAATGCAAAAAGATCCTAACTCAAAACATCCAGGAAATCCAGGACACAATAAGATGACCAAACCTACAGATAATTGGATTAGATGAGAATGAAGATTTTCAACTTAAAGGGCCAGCAAATATCTTCACCAAAGTTATAGAAGAAAACTTCCCAAACCTAAAGAAAGAGATGCCCATGAACATACAAGAAGCCTAAATAACTCCAAACAGACTGGACCAGAAAAGAAATTTCTCCTGACACATAATAATCAGAACAACAAATGCACTAAATAAAGAGAGAATATTAAAAGCAGTCAGGGAAAAAGGTCAAGTAACATATACAGGCAGGCCTATCAGAATTACACCAGATTTTTCACCAGAGACTATGAAAGCCAGAAGATCCTGGACAGAAGTTATACAGACACTAAAAGAACACAAATGCCAGCCCAGGCTACTATACCCAGCCAAACGTTCAATTACCATAGATGGAGAAACAAAAGTATTCAAAGACCAAACCAAATTCACACATTAACTTTGCAAAAGCCTAGCCCTTCAAAGGATAATAACAGAAAAATAATACTAGGATGGAAACCACGCCCTAGAAAAAACAAGAAAGTAATCCTCCAACTAACCTAAAAGAAGACAGCCACAAGAACAGAATGCCAACGTTAACAACAAAAATAGTAGGAAGCAAAACTTACTTTTCCTTAATATCTCTTAATAACAATGGGCTCAACTCCGCAATAAAAAGAGATAGACTAACAGACTGGCTACACAAACAGGACCCAACATTTTTCAACTTACCTGAAACCCATCTCAGGGCAAATACAGACACAAACTCAGAATGAAAGGCTGGAAAACAAATTCCCAAGCAAATAGTCTGAAGACACAAGCTGGAGTAGCCATTCTAATGTCCAATAAAATCGACTTCCAACCCAAAGTCCTCAAAAAAAGACAAGGAGGGACACTGCATGCTCATCAAAGGTAAAATCTTCCAAGAGGAACTCTCAATTCTGAATATCTATGCTCCAAATACAAGGGCAGCCACATTCATTAAAGAAACTTTAGTAAAGCTCAAAGCACACATTGCACTTCACACAATAATAGTGGGAGACTTCAACATATGGATTTCATCAATGGACAGATCATGAAAACAGAAACTAAACAGGAATGCAGTGAAACTAAAAGGAGTTATGAAACAAATGGAACTATCACATATCTACAGAACATTTTATCATATATATATATATATATATATATATATATATATATATATATATATATATATACCTTCTTCTCAGCACCTCATGGGACCTTTTCCAAAATTGACCACATAATTGGTCAAAAAACAATCCTCAACAGATACAAAAATATTGAAATTGTCCCATGCATCCTGTCAGATAACCATGGATTAAGGCTGATCTTCAATAACACGATAAATAATAGAAAGCCAACATTAACGTGGAAACTGAACAACACTCTTCTCAATGATACTTTGGTCAAGGAAGGAATAAAGAAAGAAATTAAGGACTTTTGAGAGTTAAATGAAAATGAAGCCACAACATACCCAAACTTATGGGACACAATTAAGGCATTTCTAAGAGTAAAACTCATAGCTCTGAGTGACTCCAAAAAAGAAACTAGAGTGAACATACACTAGCAGCTTGACAACACACCTAAAAGCTCTAGAACAATAGGAAGCAAATTCACCCAAGAGGAGTAGAAGGCAGGAAATGATCGCACTCAGGGGTGAAATCAACCAAATGGAAACAAGAACTATTCAAAGAATCAACCAAAGAAGGAGCTGGTTCTTTGAGAAAATTAACAAGCTAGATAAAACCTTAGCCAGACTCACTAGAGGGCACAGGGACAGAATGCTAATTAACAAAATCAGAAATAAAAAGGGAGACATAACAACAGAACCTAAAGAAATCTAAAATAGCATCAGATCCTACTACAAAAGGCTATACTCAACAAAACTGAAGAACCTGGATGAAATGGACAAGTTTCTTGACAGATACCAGGTACCAAAGTTAAATCAAGATCACGTTAATGATATAAACAGTCCTATATCCCCTAAAGAAATAGAAGCAGTCATTAATAGTCTCCCAACCAAAAAAAAAAAAAAAAGCCCAGGACCAGATGGTTTAGTGAAGAGTTCTATCAGACCTTCAAAGAGGATCTAATCCCAGTTCTTCACAAACTAGTCCACAAAATAGAATCAGGAGGTATTCTACCCAACTCATTCTATGAAGCCACAATTACTCTGATACTGAAACCACAGAAAGACCAAACAAAGATAGAGAACTTCAGACCAATTTCCCTTATGAATACCAATGCAAAAATCCTCAATAAAGTTCTTGCTATCAGAATCCAAGAACACATCAAAACAATCATCCATCCTGACCAAGTAGGTTTCATCCCAGGGATGCAGGGATGTTTCAATATATGGAAATCCATAAATGTAATCCATTATATAACCAAACTCAAAGACAAAAACCACATGATAATCTCATTAAATGCTGAGAAAGCACTTGACAAAATCCAACACCCATTCATGATAAAATTCTTGGAAAGATCAGGAATTCAAGGCCTGTACCTAAACATGATAAAAGCAATCTACAGCAAACCAGTAGCCAACATCAAAGTAAATGGTGAAAATCAGGAAGCAATCCCACTAAAATCAGAGGCTAGGCAAGGCTGCCCACTTTCTCCCTACCTATTCAACATTGTACTTGAAATCCTAGCCAGAGAAATTCGACAAGGAAAGGAGATCAAGGGAATACAAATTGGAAAGGAAGAAGTCAAAATATCACGTTTTGTAGATGATATGATAGTATATATATATGTGTGTGTGTGATCCTAAAAATTCCAACAGAGAACTCTTAAGCTTGATAAAGAGCTTCAATGAAGTAGCTGGATATAAAATTAACTCAAACAAGTCAATGGCCTTTCTCTACACAAAAGATAAACAGGCTGAGAAAGAAATTAGGGAAACCACACCCTTCTCAATAGTAACAAATAATATAAAATACATGGGTCACATTGGTCACCTTCCTTGCAAGAGGAGAACTTGCCTGCAGAGAGTACTCTGACCACTGAAACTAAGGAGAGATCTAGTCTCCCAGGTCTGCTGATAGAGGCTAACATAATCACCTGAGGAACAATCTCTAACCAGAGACAGCTATAACAACTAGCTCCTGAGACTACCAGATGGTGAAAGGCAAACATAAGAATCCTACTAACAGAAATAAAGACCACTCACCATCACCAGAACGCAGCACTCCTACCCCACCTGGTCCCGGGCAACCCAACACAACCTAAAAGCTAGACCCAGATTTAAAAGCATATCTCATGATGATGGTAGAGGACATCAAGAAGGACTTTAATAACTCACTTAAAGAAATGCTGGAGAACACAGCTAAACAGGTAGAAGTCCTTAAAGAGGAAACACAAAAATCCCTTAAAAAATTACAGGAAAACACGATAAAACAGGTGATGGAATTGAATAAAACCATCCAAGACCTAAAAAGGGAAGTAGACACAATAAAGAACACCCAAAGTGAGGCAATGATGGAGATAGAAACCCTAGGAAAGAAATCTGGAAACATAGATGCAAGCATCAGCAACAGAATTCAAGAGATGGAAGAGAGAATCTCAGTTGCAGAAAATTCCATAGAGAACATCGGCACAACAGTCAAAGAAAATACAAAATGCAAAAGGATCCTAACTCAAAACATCTAGGATATACAGGACACAATGAGAAGACGAAACCTACGGATAATAGGAGTTGATGAGAATGAAGATTTTCAAATTAAAGGGCCAGAAAATATCTTCAACAAAATTATAGAAGATAACATCCCAAACCTAAAGAATGACATGCCCATGTGCATACCAGAAGCCTACATAAGTCCAAATAGACTGGACCGGAAAAGAAATACCTCCCGACACATAATAATCAGAACAACAAATGCACTAAATTAAGAGAGAATATTAAAAGCAGTAAGGGAAAACGGTCAAGTAACATATGAAGGCAGGCCTATCAGAATTACAAAAGAGTTTTCTCCAGAGACAATGAAAGCCAGAAGATCCTGGACAGATGTTATACACACACTAAGAGAACACAAATGCCAGCCCAGGCTAATATACCTGGCCAAACTCTCAATTACCATAGATGGAGAAACCAAACTATTCCACTACAAAACCAAATTTACCCATTATCTTTCCACGAATCCAGCCCTTCAAAGAATAACAGAAATAAACCAATACAAGGACAGAAATCAAGCCCTAGAAAAAGCAAGAAAGTAATCCCTCAACAAACCAAAAAGAAGACAGCCACAAGAACAGAATGCCAACTCTAACAAAAATAAAAGGAAGCAATAATTACTTTTCCTTAATATCTCTTAATGTCAATGGACTCAATTCCCCAATAAAAAGACATAGACTAACAGAATGGCTACGCAAACAGGACCCAACATTTTGCTACTTACAGGAAATCCATCTCAGGGAAAAAGACAGACACTACCTCAGAGTTAAAGGTTGGAAAACAATTTTACATGCAAATGGTCTGAAGAAACAAGCTGGAATAGCCATTCTAATATCGAATAAAATCGACTTCCAACCAAAACTTCTCAAAAAAAGACAAGGAAGGACACTTCATACTCATCAAAGGTAAAATCCTCCAAGAGGAACTCTCAATTCTGAATATCAATGCTCCAAATGTAAGGGCAGCCACATTCATTAAAGACACTTTAGTAAAGCTCAAAGCACACATTGCACCTCACACAATAACAGTGGGAGACTTCAACACACCACTTTCATCAATGGACAGATCGTGGAAACAGAAACTAAACAGGGACACAATGAAACCAACAAAAGTAATGAAACAAATGGACTTAACAGTTATCAACAGAACATTTTGTCCTAAAACAAAAGGATATACTTTCTTCTCAGCACCTCATGGGACCTTTTCCAAAATTGACCATATACTTGGTCACAAAACAGGCCTCAACAGATACAAAAATATTGAAATTGTCCCATGCATTCTGTCAGACCACCATGGATTAACGCTGATCTTCAATAACAACATAAATAATGGAACTGGATATAGTACTACTGGAGGATCCTGCAATACCTCTCCTGGGCATAAATCCAGAAGATGTTCCATCTGGTAAAAGGACACATGCTCCACTATGTTCATAGCAGTCTTATTCATAAAAGCCAGATGCTGGAAAGAACACAGATGCCCCTCAACAGAGGAATGGATACAAAAAATGTGGTACATTTATACAATGAAGTACTACTCAGCTATTAAAAAGAATGAATTTATGAAATATCTAGGCAAATTGTTGGACCTGGAGGGCATCATCCTGAGTGAGGTAACACAATCACAAAAGAACTCAAATGATATGTATTCACTGATAAGTGGATAATAGCTCAGAAACTTAGCATACCAAGATATAAGATACAATTTGCAAAACACATGAAACTGAAGAAGAAAGAAGACCAAAGTGTGGACACTTTGCCCCATCTTAGAATTGGAAACAATCAGCCATGGAAGGAGTTACAGAGACAAAGTTTGGAGCTGAGACAAAAGGATGGACCATCTAGAGACTGCCAAAACTAGGGATCCATTCCATAATTAGCCTCCAAACGATGACACCATTGCATACACTAGCAAGGGTTTGCTGAAAGGACCCTAACATAGCTGTCTCTTGTGAGACTATGCCTGGGCCTAACAAACACAAAAGTGGATGCTCACAGTCAGCTATTGGATGGATCACAGGGCCCCCAATGGAGGAGCTAGAGAAAGTATCCAAGGAGCTGAAGAGATCTGCAACCCTGTAGGTGCAACAACATTATGAACTAACCAGTACCCCGGAACTCTTGACTCTAGCTGCATATGTATCAAAAGATGGCCTAGTTGGCCATCACTGGAAAGAGAGGCTATTGGACACGCAAACTTTTTATGCCCTAGTACAGAGGAATGCCAGCACCAAATAAATGGGAATGGGTGGGTAGGAAAGTTGGGGAGAGTGTATGGGGGACTTTTGGGATAGCATTGGAAATGTAATTGAGGAAAATACGTAATAAAATAATATAAAATAAAATACATTGGTTTAACTCTAACTAAGGATGTGAAAGATCTGTATGATAAGAACTTCAAATCTCTGAAGACAGAAATTAAAGAATCTATCGGAAGACAGAAAGATCTCCCATCTTCTTGGATAGGCAGGATCAATATAGTAAAAATAGCTATCTTGCCAAAAGCAATCTTCAGATTCAATGCAATCCCCATCAAAATTCCAACTAAATTCTTCAAAGAATTAGAAAGGGCAATGTGCAAATTCATCTGGAATAACAAAAACTTAGGATTGCAAAAACTCTTCTCAAGGATAAAAGAACCTCTGGTGGAATCACCATGCCTGACTTAAAGCTTTACTACAGAGCAATTGTGATAAAAATTGCATGGTACTGGTATAGCAACAGAAAATTACACCCATGGAATAGAACTGAAGACTCAGAAATGAACCCACACACCTATGGTCACTTGATCTTTGACAAGGTAGCAAAAACCATCCAGTGAAAAACGGACAGCCTTTTCAACAAATGGTGCTGGCACAAATGGCGGTTATCATGTAGAAGAATGCGAATTGATCCATTCATATCTCCTTGTAATAAGGTCAAATCTAAGTGGATTAAGGAACTCCAAATAAAACCAGAGATCCTGAAATTTATAGAGGATAAAGTAGGGAAAACCCTCCAAGATATGGGTACGGGGGAAAAATTCCTGAATAGCAGAACAATAACTCGTTCTGTAAGATCGAGAATTGAGAAATGGGACCTCATAAAAAAAGAACGAAGACAAAAGTGTGGACACTTTCCCCCTTCTTAGAATTGGGAACAAAACAGCCATGAAAGGAGTTACAGAGACACAGTTTGGAGCTGAAACAAAAGGATGGACCATCTAGAGACCATCCCATAATCAGCCTCCAAACACAGACACCATTGCATACACTAGCAAGATTTTGCTGGAAGGACCCAGATAAAGCTGTCTCTTGTGAGACTATGGCAGGGCCTAACATACACAGAAGTGGATGCTCACAGTCAGCTATTGGATGAATCACAGAGCCCCCAATGGAGGAGCTATAGAAACTACCTTAGGAGCTGGGGGGATTTGCTACCTTATAGGTGGAACAACAATATGAACTACCCAGAACCCCCCAGAGCTCGTGTCTCTAGCTGTGTATGTATCAGAAGATGGCCTAGTCAGCCATAAGTGGAAAGAGAGGCCCATTGGACTTGCAAACTTCATCTGCTTCAGTACAGGCAAACACCAGGGTCAAGAAGTGGGAGTGGGTAGGTGGGGGACTGGCTGGGGTAGCAGATGGGGGATTTGGGATAGCATTGGAAATGTAAATGAAATAAATACGTAATTAAAATAAAAGAAGCACCTAAAGAAATGTTCAACATCCTCAGTCATCAAGGAAATGCAAATCAAAATGATCCTGTGATTCTACCTCATAACAGACAGAATGGCTAAGGTCAAAAATTCAGGTGACAGCAGGCACTGGTGAGGATGTGCCGAATGAGGACACTCCTCCATTTCTCTAAGATTGTAAGCCGGTACAACCACTCTGGAAATCATTCTAATGGTTCCTCAGAGAATTGGAAATAGTCCGACTTGAGGACCCTGCCATAGCACTCCTGGGCATATAACCAAAAGATGCTCCAACATATAACAAGGACACATCCTATACATATAACAAGGACACATGCTCCACGATGTTCATAGCAGCCTTATTTATAATAGCCAGAAGCTGGAAACAAACAAGATGTCCCTCAAAAGAGGGATTGATACAGAAAATGTGGTACATTTTCACAGTGAAGTACTACAGAACTACTAAAAACAATGACTTCATGAAATTCACAGGCGAATGGATGGAACTAGAAAATATCATCCTGAATGAGGTAACACAGTCACGAAAGAACACACATGGTATATACTCACTGATAACTAGGTATTAGGTAAAAAGATTGGAATACCCATGATACAACTTACAGACCATGCAAAGCTCAAGAAGTAGGAAGACCAAGTTTGGATTCTTTAGACCTATTTAGTAGTGGAGCAAAATAATCACAGGAGGTACAGGGTGAAAAGGATTTGGGAGAAAGAGAGAAGGGGAGAAGAAAAAAGGGGCAGGATCAAGTGTGAGGGGAGATGGGGGAGATATACAAAGGGTCAATAAATTAAAGACAGGTGTGTAGCAATGGGAGGTGGGAAACTGGGGGTAGCCAACAGAAAGTCCCTGATGCCAGGGAAGCAAACGGCTCTCAGGACACAACTGGGATGACATTAGCTGAAATGCCCAACCAAAGGGAGAGAGCAGTAGAGACCATATCCAGAGGTTAGGAATGACCACCAGTTGAGGGTTGGATCCACCCCCACCCCTTCTCAAAATTTAGCCCAGAATTTCTTCTGTCTAAAGGAAATGCAGGGAAAAAGAGTAGAGCAGAAACTGAAGGGAAGGCCATCAGGAAACTGTCCGACCTGGGGATCCATTCCATATGCAGTCAACAATCCAAGTCACTATTGCTGATGTCAAGAAGTGCTTGCTTACAGGAAACTGTTATGGATGACTCCTGAAAGACACAATGAGATCCTGACTGATACAGTTGCAAATGTTTGCAGGAAACCATTGGATGAGTTCAGGAACCCTAGTGGGGGAGTTAAAGAAATACCAAAGAAGCTGAAGGGGTTTACAACCCTATAGGAAGAGGAATGATATCAACCAACTAGACACCCAAGAACTCCCAGGAACTAAAACACCAACCAAAGAATACACATGGAGAGACCCATGGCTCCAGCTGCATATATAACAGGGGGGGGGGCTTATCCGGCATCAATGGGAGAGGAGGAACTAAGTTCTATGAAGGCTTGGTGCCATTGCTTAAGAAAAACTTAGAGCAGTAAAGTGGGAGTGGGTGCATCGGTGAGCATACACCCTCATAAAATCAGAAGGGAGGGAATTGTGCTGTGGGTGTTTGAATGGGAAACTTGGAATGAGGATACCACTTGAAATGCAAAGAAATAAAATAAGCAATAATTATTAATAGAGCATGCATATACATAGAAATAAAATAAATGAATAGATCTAAAAGTAAAAAACTGAAGAAAGTGAGAAATTATTTGACTAAAAAGGCATAAAGGAATTGGGAAGGCATAAAGGAATAAAGGAAATACAAAGACTATGGTCAGAAAATTTAAAGAAAAATATCATTCTTGAGTTGCAAATTGAGCATGACACAGAATGTCTTGAAGGGAGAGGAAGGTGGATTGAACTGAGGAAAAAGTCAGCGGCAAGATGGGTGACAGACAAGGCCCATGCAGGTGCAGATACAGCAAAGTACATGCTACATATGTGTCAATGCCCAACAATTAAACCCTCCATAATGTATGGTAATTTACAGGAAATAATAATTATTAAACAAAAAGAATTTAACAAAATTGAACTACTGAAAATTTCATTTGCACACTTGAAAAAACAAATTTCCTCTGTATTCTTATGAAAGACTGCTTCATTATCATTCCTCTAGATAAAAAGTCTCTGCACTCTGAATTTATCACAGATTCAGCAGTCATACACAGGAATACCAGTGACTTTTACATAATGCAGAAATATACAATGCAAAACACTAAACTTTTTTTGTGTCGCTCAGACATAAAATGGAGTATATTATCGCCCAAACTGATGAACTGCCTATATATACTCTGCTTGTTTCAAGTCCAAATCCAATGTAACAGGTTCATGAGTGTACAATATTCAGTAAACTCTCAGATTGTCACTGTTGACTCTAGACTGCAACCAAATATACATGGGGAAAAAGAATGTAGAGGAAAATTATACACATTGAAACACAGTGCTCTTTCACAGTCACTATTTGTTTCTAAGATATTTAATAGCTATTTGTAAATAAGATTCCTTAACAGCCACTCCCTCAATGTAAAATGACAAAAAGCAATGTAGGAAAAAAATGTAATGTAGAATAGATGCGTCAGCCTAGGATATTAAGTAGAAAAAAAATTGAGCACGTGGGAGGAAGATAATGGTTTGGAACTCAAATATTAACGTGATTTTTTTCATTACTAACTATTTTTTGGAACGTGGAGTGACTTTTATTTTATTGGAAATAAAGAAAAAAGCATGGCATATTTAATGGGTCTTGTTGAGCCTTTAATACTCAATCTTTACCATGTAAATTAACGGTGGATATGTGAAGAATGTATGATTTCAGATAAAGCTGGATTACATATACTTGAGAATTGATCTGTTTATAGATTTTCAAGATAATGGAAGCACAGGGCTTGTTTATATATTTCTGTCACTTAGTGACATAGTCCACACTGTACATGGTCTGTGGATCTCAGTGACTATAAACATGAGTCTGCCTCTGCATGACTTGGACTGTGTAATAAAGTGTCCTGTGTGTTCTCAGTAGGTCCAGTTTTGCTATTACTGGATGTCTCACTGTGAATAATGTGATACAATCCACTGACATCATTTCTAACTGTGTTCACATAAGCTGATTGTTGAAACTTTCCAAGGACTAAATTTGAACACAGGGGGTTTCCTTCCACAGATTCACAAACATGAATGATATCATGGAGACTGAGAATGAATTATCCTCCTAAGTATTTACCTACATGTGTTTATTAAATGGGCTGTGGACACCAGATGCAGAGCCCCAGGGAAGAAAGTATTTAAGTTTCTTCCAGGGCTGAGGAGAAACCTGAAAATAGAATGAGTCATGAATATGCAATAAACCTCACCTTTGCACAAAGAAATAAATGCAAGCAGAAATTTGATGTGCTGATATGCATGGCTCATCACAATCTACACTGCCCAGATTTAACGCAGGAAAAATATGTTAACTTTGATGGGAGTCTTCTTCTTCCTTAACATTCCACTTTTCATGGCCAACTTTATTGATCCCAGGTGCTTTTGGAGAATAAATTTGAATGAAATTCAGGATGAATATTTGGGATTAACTTGTGCTTTCATCCTGGCAGCAGTTCAGAAACCTATTGAGAAAGATTATTTCAACAAGACTCTGAATTTCCTGTAAGTAAATTTGAGTTTCAAATTGAAATGACAACTTCAGTACTTCTTGAGTGCCCCGAGGATATTAGTCAAATTCTTTAGACTTCTGTCCTGTTGCTAAGTCTGAACACCAAGAACCAACCTTAATTCCTTTACATTTTCGATCCTATTTTCTCCTTTTAATGAATCCAGTTCAGGTTTTGGTTTTCTTTCAGGTGGCTTCTGATTTAAAGGTTGGAAGCTTAGGAATAAAGGAATATCTACATTGATCCTTAACATATAGCCTGCCTTTTGACAGTTTATATTGCACTCTAGACAGTGATGGCATTGACATTGATCCTGTAATATTGCATTATGTTTTATCTCAAGTTAATGTAAATAAATGCTCATGAACTGTGCTGACAGTCTTTCCATAAGTGTGTTGCTCCTAGAGCATATGCTGATGCTGGTTCCAGTAATATTTGTGGTACATATAGTTGTCAAAAACTTTACATACATACAAACTTACTCTCTCAAATTTATTGTGTGTGGTCACTTATTGATTTTGAAAGCTTCATCAGGTTTAGAAAGCAATCTTTACACTCAGAAATTCCTATTTCGTATCAATGCCTGGATTGATTATTTTGTATGTATATGAGCAAGGAATATTTACCTCATTGGGAGTTAAGACAGCAAATTGTTTTAAAAGATAAAATATAAAAGCACTGTGGCTTCATGCTTCACACTGTTCATGCAAAATTACTGGCTTTTATGTTTGATAAAGTTCAGCTCAGGACTCTCTCTTTAGAATAAACCATACTTGGAACATATGGAATCCAGTGATATGATTACACTCCTTGAATAGTCAGAGTATCAATAACAGTGGTTACTGCTTATGTCCCTTGTCACTGGCATGGGTGACAGTTGTATTGTGGGATAGTTGGAACATTTGAGAACAGTAATACCGGGAGCTTTCTATTAGGTTTTTTTTTTTTTTTTTTTTTTTTTTTTTTGTCATTAAGGGAAATATCTTCTCTATTTTCATGTCTAAGTTGGCTAATTTCTGACCCTTTTAAAACATTTAAATCTTGTGAAACTTCTTTCAATAATTTTAGTAAATATTAGTACACATGTTCTCAATGTTGTATCAATACCCATTTTTTGTGGATTGCTGATCATTTCTTTAATACACAGCCCTTTAGACTACTAGGCTACACAGACAGCTTAAGTAACTGATGTTTCCTAAAGTTTATTTGTAGGAAGTAGTTTGAGAATTGTACAATGTCTAGTCTCAAATTCCTTTTCTATATTAGTAAAATTTTAATTGAGATTTTGTGTGTGTGTGTGGTAATAAAGAATATTCAAACATGACCCATTTTATTGGTTATAGAATGAAAACACAATAGTTGTATAATTTTTAGTGAAAGCCTAATTGAATTTACTTCATTTCATTCATTAAATATGTAGGTGCATATTTAGTGTTTATTCATAAGATTATATGAAATGACAAGGATGAAAAAGGAAACATTTTTCTCTACATAAACATCAACAATCTCAACATGGTATTATTTCATTCCCATTGCCTAGTGGCCCACTTTTTTCTTTTAACAAAAAAGAACATATTCTAGAAATTTACACCAAAATCTCTTCATTTTATAAGCATATAATACTGGCATATACAAATTATACTGCAAATTCCTTATTTTCCTAGTTCTCAATAGGATGCTAGTATTGTTTTACTGTACCTGGAAAGGTTGTCAAATATATTTCCTATAAATTAATTTATACTGAATGAAGTACTCAGAGTGAATACATCAATTATTTTGTAAATAAAAAGTAGTAGGAAGATACATTGGTGGTGGGACAAGCCCTTAATCTCTGCACTAAATACCTTGGTCTACTACATACCTGTGCGTTTGAACTGAGGGTAGTCTACAGCACGGTATCTTGTAAAACATTTAGATGTATTGCAATCTTATAACCTAAATAATCCTTGCTCAAATATATACAACCTTAATCATTGACATGTATCAATTACCAAATTCATATTTGATTTTTGAATTTATTTAAAATAAATCTTTCTAAAAGATTTTCTTTCCATTAAGATTGAAAAAAATAACAAGATGAGTATAGATATGAGGGGACACATCAAGAATTTTGACCACTAATTATAAGTAATTGTAAGTACAGGAATCAAATGTTGCTGGAGAAAGACCATTAGGCATTGATAAATCATGTTTTTACTTCCTTAACAAATTCAGTTAATTTCACAAGAAAATATAAACTCAGTGGCTCAAATAACAAGTTTTTTATATTGCTCAATAATTTCAAAACGAAGACATGATCAAAATTACTGTTTTGTCAATATCTGTGGTTTTCTCTTTACCTTCTGATCAAGCACTCAAAAACAAAAATGGAAATTATCTCTGTGGATGAGGTCAATACCATCTCTTATTTATGGGACCAACAACATCATGAACTTTTAAAGTGCTTTCTATATTCCAGGTTCTTCTGTCAATCCAATCTCACAACAAAGTCATTTGTTCCAGTCTTTAGATGTCAGATGCAGAAATTTCCAGTATAGCATAGAACTTCCACTGACTACAAATATTCACGTATAATCATCTGTCCATAATAAACACTGTACTCTTTTACAGAAAAACAACTAAAAACCACAAATATGCTTTGGCATTGGTCTTTTCAATGGATGAAATCAACAGGAATCCTGATCTTTTACCAAATATGTCTTTGATCATAAGATACACTTTGGGCCGTTGTGATGGAAAAACTGGAATACCTACACCATATTTATTACATAAAAAAAAACAAAGCCCTATCCCAAACTATTTCTGTAATGAAGAGAGTATGTGTTCGTTTCTGCTTACAGGACCCAATTGGGAGGTATCTTTAAGTTTCTGGAACTTCCTGGACAGCTTCTTATCTCCACGTGTGAGTTATCATCGTCCAGTAATTCTTAACATCATGTCTCTTTGGGGGACTTTGATAGCTATTAAGAAAGTTAATGGATGTGGTTGGACTTATGGTTATGTCAATCTAGGTAGTTCCAGGATACTTACTATTCAGAAATATGATAGGCTTTCAACTAGGGACTACCACCAGAAGTTGACAGATACCTTCAAGGAGGAATAGAGAAGGCCATGTAGAATTAAGTCGGTCATGGTGGAAGAGAGAATCTTACAGCCTTGACTGACTATCAGTCAGAGTGTTTCATTATTTATACCAAGCTCAGCAAGCAGAGATTTGTTCGTGCTGTTCCAAGATATAGAGCATATTATTTCTGTCCCCAGATAGGTGTGATCTTCTCTTGGTCACAATTTTACATTATCATTGGTAAACTGAAATAACAGCATTATTATTTACAATCATGGTAGTGATATAAATTTCGTCATCAGAGATAAACTGTGAAGAAACAGAAATAAATTTTATCAACATGTCTCTATAACCCAGCATTTAAATATCTGGAGTTTTTTTTTTTTTTTTTTTTTTTTTTTTCAAAGGCTTGAAATACCATTCTTAGCCTGGCTACTCATGACATTTTAGCAACGAGAAAGGATGAAAAACTCCAATCCAGTATGTGGAGTTCGCCATTTGACTACCTGTGAGTGTATAACTATTTAGAGTCAGAATTTAAATTGGCATTAGATCTCTGGCAAAGAATTCAGGCCCATAGTGTTGTAGATATAGTAAGTCCTTTTCTTCAATAATATAATAATTCTATATCTCTGTGAAATTTATTGCTATGTCTTATATAGTGGTTTTTTTTTATTTTCTGTTGTTTCCATGCCATAAAATACAAGATTAGAACTTCACAAGTGAACTTCTCTAAGAAATAGGGGTTATGTGGAGCTGATACATAATCCTTTCATATTTTTCTGCACTATTGTTTATCCATCATTATAAGACATTTTGGATATAGGAGATAACTTCATCCAAACTAACTTTATTTCTGTATATTTTCGTCAAGAGGTACAACTTATAGTCTGATTTATTTTGCCCTATAATTACCTGGGTATGAGTTTTTTTCTAATCTGATTTGCTGCTAACACTTTTAGGGTGCCAAATCTTGTTTAAATTTTTACACTTTCTTTGATCCTATTATCTGTCTCATGAAGAGGCACAGAGGCAGACATTGCCAGAATATTTCAGAACCTTAGTCTAAATAAGAGATCTCTGGCATTTTTATGTGAATCAAAACTGTAGTGTACAATATTACCTTCAAGTAGGGCAATATAAGAATATCTCTTCAAAATGCTAAATCAGTATTATGTACAGGACTCTCCTGCTCAATCATAGAAGGAATCCTGGATTATAGCATAAACACCTTCTTTAAAAAAATATTAATCAAATATCCCCAAATTGTAAAAGTATCAAAATCCCTTCAAACATTGAAAACATGGATATCAAGATTAAAACTGAAAGATAGAAAGGAAGATATTATAACATGCAAATACATTTTTTACTTCTTGTCAAACAGCTATGCTTGCTGTTCCCATTAGAAGTGGATGTGCCAGGCTTCCAATGTTTGCACATTTGAATTAGAGATAAAACTTCACAGGTAATCAACAGTTTGCAGGTAAATATGATTACAAATTGCACTACACCTCATGGTGCTCTCTGTGTTGTAGATCCTTCAGCTTACCTATGGACCTTTCCATTCTACCTTCAGTGATGATGAACAATATCCCTATCTCTATCAGATGGCCCCAAAGGACACATCTCTAGCATTGGCAATGGTCTCCTTCATACATTACTTCAACTGGAATTGGATTGGCCTTCTCATCCCAGATGATGATCAAGGAAACCAATTTCTTTTAGAGTTGAAAAAACAGAGTGGAAACAAGGAAATTTGCTTTGCCTTTGTGAAAATGATCTCTGTTGATGACATTTTATTAGAACAAAAAACTGAAATGTACTACCAACAAATTGTGATGTCATCCTCAAATGTTATCATCATTTATGAGGAAACAATCAATTTCATTGATTTGATCTTCAGAATGTGGGAACCTCCAGTTTTACGGAGAATATGGATCACCACAAAGCAATGGAATTTCCCTACCAGTAAGAGAGACATAACTCATGGCACATTCTATGGATCACTTACTTTCCTACCCCACCATGGTGGGATTTCTGGCTTTAAAAATTTTGTACAGACTTGGTTCCATCTCAGAAGCAAAGATTTATATCTAGTAATGCCAGAGTGGAAATACTTTAAATATGAATCCTTAGCATCTAACTGTAAAATGCTGAAGAGCAATTCATCCAATGCCTCATTTGATTGGCTAATGGAACAGAAATTTGACATGGCCTTTAGTGAGAGTAGTCATAACATATACAATGCTGTGTATGCCATAGCCCATGCACTCCATGAGATGAATTTGCAGCAGGTTGATAATCAGGCAGTAGACAATGGGAAAGGAGCCAGTTCTCACTGCTTGAAGGTAAAGTTTCTTCTATTGGGCGAGGTATGGTGTTTTCAATTGCAGAAATGTTTAGAGTCTCTCAGATGCCCAGATTTAAAGAAATAGGAAATATTTTCCAAAATAATAGGTTTCTGAATATTTTTCCTTAAAGAAAGGCAATCTAGAGATTATTATGAATGTGAATGGAAAAAGAATTCATAGACTAGAAATGAAAATGGGTGGTTTTATACAGAGCATGTGAATATCCATTAGCATACCCCTTCCAATATTGGATATAAACTGTCCTTACTCATTAATTTTCTCCGTGATGAGAAGATGATTATTTATCTATATTTTTCAGTCATATGGAAATCATTTTAAGGAGTGGTCTCCAGTGATTCTGCCAAAGGTATAGGCTCTGGAGAACATCTGTGTTTTCTGAGAGTAACTAAACAAGAAATAGTGTTGGTATTTAGTTCTGTCTGTAGAAAAATGTTTATATGTGTGAATGTATGTTTCTCACTGTGTATATGTATATTTTCTACTCTTTCTGTGTATCTGTGTTTATATTTCTGATACTTTCAACATACATGTTTATGTCTATATGAAAGTGGAAGTAAGCAACAATTTTTTCTATGTATGAATTTCTTTCTATAAGTGTTTGTTCATATATGTGCATATGTTTCTTTGTGGTTTTGTCAGAGTAGGTTTCTTTGTTTACATTGTATGTATTTTGTGAGTGTTTATATGTACTTATACAGATTTGTACCTGCTTTACTCTGTATGAGTCTGCCTATTTCTTTGTATTTGGCATGGACTTTGCCTGCCTTTTTGTATTTAGGTTTGAGTATAAATTTCTCTGTGTGTCAATATTATTCATGGCTGGTGCTTATATATTTATGCCTCTCCCAGTGTTTGATGTCAGTGTGTGTGTGTGTGTGTTTGTGTGTGTGTGTGTGTGTGTGTGTGTGTGTGAGGTTGTATTGTGCCAGTGTATTCTTTTTTGTGAGTTCATGTCTGTGTTTTTTTTTTTTTTGAGTGAATATGTTTGTCTTTTATGGTCCTGAATATTTACACATGTTTCTCAACATGTATGTTTATTTGTTTTTAAATAAATATATAACTGTATTTTATATTCGTGACTTAGAAAAGATGTGAGCCTCTCTCAGTGTTAATGTGTATGTGTTGCATACCTGTGTTTGATTTTTCTTTTTTTCTGTGTTTGGTATTCTTCACTGAGAGAATTGAAATTCTTGTAATATTATGATAATTTTATTTATCCAATTGCTTTGTTGTGATTTCTCTCTTTCTGTCTTTTTTAAACATAGTTGCCTTTGCTATAAAATCAGAATGCATTTTATGACTTGAAGGAATTTTATATACATAATAGGGTAATGCTTGTATTTTAGGTAAACTCCTTTCTTAGAAAGATCCACTTCACTAATCCTGTTGGGGACAAATTGATTATGAAAGAAAGAGTAATAATACAGGAAGACTATGACATTTTTCATTTTGAGAATCTCTCACAACACCTTGGGATTAAGGTGAAGTTAGGAAAGTTCAGCCCATATTTTTCACATGGTCGAAACTTTCACTTATATGTAGACATGCTTGAGGTGGCCACAGGAAGTAGAAAGGTTAGTGTATACTAACTTACTGGTTTGTTATATACAGCAGTAAACAGTGTCAAGTGGATTCATGGCAACATATTGAAATGAACAATTATGTCACATCAGAAACCAATTTCTAGTCTCCTGTATAATTTTTTTTATTTTTGACATTTTTACCAATTTGAAGATTTCAAACATGCATAAAATATACCTTTGTTATATCAGAACCATTATCTGACATTTAATAAATAAAAAACTGTTCTTCACCACTGTTTGATATTCTTTCCTTTAACATATTTTTCCTCATATAATTGCTCTTTTGACAATGTAATCTCCTCCCTTAATTAAACCTCTGGAACAGATATTCATATGATAGAGTCTAATATTAAAGTTATGAAATAACAACAGTCATAATAGCTAACTCTTGTCATTGTATCCAAAATTGTTTCCCATGTAATAAGAGGACACTCACCACAATCACTAATGAACACAACTATAGAAATTCATATTCTCAAGAACAGCACTTTTTAATAATATGGAAGAATCCCTTCACACTTAGTAAGTAAGATGAACAGAAGGTCAAAGGAGCCTATAGACAGCACTAGAGCAACAAACAAACAAATGACTATTAACACACCTCAAATACAGAAAAAACAGCAACTAAGCAAAAGCAACAAATAATTTTCTGTTATAACTGAACAATTTTGTTAATGTTCTCTAAATGAAATCAAGGTCAACGAGGCTGATTTATTTTTTAAGGCATTCCTAAGTTGCCTGCAGAGGGTAGGAAGACACATTCATATACAAGAGAAGAACTTTTCTTTCTTAAAAAACTGGAGAAAAACATTATAATGTTTAATAAGGGGGAAAAAGGTAATTCAAGAATTTGATACATATGTATGGAATAATACTTGACAAAAACACGTAACAAAAGAACACAACACACAACAGAAAGATCATTCTCTGAGAACAGAGAGAATTTTTTTGAAATTGTGATTGTTTTATTTTTTGAAAAAAATTGTTATCCTCACATAATATATCCTAATTACAGTTTCACTCCCTTCTATTGGAATGTGACCAACTGTCAGCTTTGCTGGCAAATATATCTTAGTTAATATTGCTATTTACTTCCCAACTGCCTTTTCCATCAGATCCACTTTCTGTCACTCATTAGAAAATAACAGGATTCTATAGGAGAATACTAAAATAAAACAAGATTAAACAAAATCTAAGCCATCATAATAGGACAAAATTTGCATATACATTATGGTAAGTAGTTGTATGAAACGATACTAGGTGAAAAGACCAGGAAATCCGACCTCATACCTCATATGAATAGTAGTGAGTAAAGCATGAGTTAGTGATAGACAATTCAGTGATATTTATTCCAGGTTTAGTACTAAGAACACTATACTTTAAATTGTAAATTCTATAATCAGAACATATGGAATTATTAATGCCAGTTATTTATTCCATATTTACATGTGATAAACATAATAAGATGCTCCTATAAACTATTAATGTCAAACTCCAAACGGAATTCCTTGGACAAAATCAAGTTATATGTCAATGAGAATTCTACATAAAAACCCTGAAATAGATTGTCCTTGCCAGCCAAAACACAAAAATCTGGTAGTCAAACTGTGTTGGTATCTTCTTTTATCACTGATTGAACATAACACAATTCCCAAATACAAGGGACAATAAGAAAATTTTTGTGACTCACAAATGCTGTTCCTCTAGCTGGAAATTAATCTTATGTAAACTGAATGTCCTCAGGCCTTGGGAGCATAAGAGTTATAATACAATCACATTGACATTTGATCCAAATGAGACCAACTCATTGTTTCCACTTGACTATTCCATCTATTGTAGACAGGATTTTTGAGGTTTCTGGGATGAGATCAATTCTCAGTTATGCTTGCTAATATATTTGAGTAAATATTCCTCAAAAACTACTGATACTCCTGGATTGCTCATTCTTTTCCCTATTTTGGATTTTTGTCAACTTCCTATCATTAACTCAGAAAATAATCATTTTTGGAGTTGTGCTTCTTATAACATATTTAGGAAGTACTACTTGACCATAAATGAGAGTTAGATATCCCTTATATGTGTCCATGTGGCACACTGCATGGACATATAAGCCTCATTTATCACAGTATACTTAAATATTTTATATGGAGAAACAGTGAGTAAACAGCAAGTTTATATATATATATATATATATATATATTATTTTTACCTTTGTAACTGATATATAGTAGGGCTTTTGTAAAAAAAAATGCAATTATATTCCTAACATTCAACTGGTATACTTTTTAAAAGAGGCTAAAGACAAAAACAAACCTAGTTTTATTATCAGGGTTAATTTTCAAGTTGTATATCCTAAATCTTTCTTTATTTCTCACATTTAAAACATAATTGCATGACCTACTACAGGAATGTAGGAATGAGGAATTATCTTTTGACATACATTCTTTCTCCAGACATTCTGAGTGAGCTCTTATTCTGAGCTTTCTCTACCTGAAGCATCGCAAAGTTTTCATCAGGTCTTCTTAAGTGGTGGTTTATGCTTGATTTTTACTTCCCTATTGGACTTTTTCCCTTCAAGGTCTCATTATAGTAGAGTGGTGCTCTAAAGAATAGTTATCTTGATTTTTGTTACAAACTTCTATGTTAATTGTCAGCAAATGAATACATTAAGATTCATGTTTAAATAAGAAAGTTATAAAAATTAGTATTTTATAGCTCTATTCATGATGTAAAATTAGGTTAACAATTTTCAATAAGCATGACAATAGTCTGAACATAATACTATAAACTAACATGTTTATAAGAGCATATAAACTGATTATTGTTTGGCTCTTAAAAAACATTAATGCCTTTTGCTTTGTTTTTTGGTTTCTGTTTTGGGTTTTATTTTGTTTTGATTTTTTGTTTTACTATTTTTGAGACAGTATTTCTCTGTATAGTCCTGGCTGTCCTGGAACTCACTCTGTAGACCATGCTGGCCATAAACTCAGAAATCTGCCTGCCTCTTCTTCCCAAAAGCTTCAATTAAAGGCATGCACCATCACTGCCCAGCTGCCTTTAGCTTAATAGAAGTATGACATGTAAAGCCTTACTAAATAAAACTGCTTTTATATTACAGTTGTTTATTACATTATTAGGGTTGAAGATTGAACCTACTATGTGTTAGGCTAGAAGCTACCCATGAAATATACTCCCATTTTTATGGTGATTTTGTATTTGTGGATTTTTTCAATTTTATAAATTGGAGATTTCATTTGTTTACATTTCAAATTTTGTCCCCTTTCACTGTTTCCCCTCTGCAAATCCACTATAACATCCCCCCTTACCCTGCTTCTGTGAAGGTGCTCCCCTACCCACCTACCTACTCCTGCTTCAGCACCCAAGCATTCCTCTACACTGGGGAATCAAGCCTTCACAGGACCAAGGGACTCCCCTTCCATTGATGACAGATAGGAAGCTTTAACTACTTCAGTCCTTCCCCTAACACCTCCATTGAGTCCCTGTGCTCAGTCTAATGGTTGACTGTGAGCATCCACATCTGTATTGGTCAGGATCTGGCAGAGCCTCCTAGGAGACAGCTGTATCAGTCTCCTTTCCACAAGCACTTCTTGCCATCCACAATAGTGTCTGGGTTTGGTATCTGCATTTGTGATGGATCTTCAGGTGGGGCAGGCTGTGTGTGGCCTTTAATTCAGTCTCTGATCTTCTCTTTGTCCCATTATTTCCAATAGATAGGAACAATTCTGAGTTAAAATTTTGTAGGTGTGTGGGTGGCCCTATCCCTCAACTGGGGGCCATGCCTAACCTCTGGCTATTGACTCGACCGATTCTCCTTCCTGATTCTGGGATATTTCAGCTAATATCATCGCTGTAGGTCCTGGAATGCTCTTGATTTCCTGGCATCTGGGACTTTCTGGTTGCTACAAACAGTTCCCTGTCCCTAGTTGCTACACACCTCTGTTCAATTTCCTGACCTTTGTACATATCTTTCACCTCCTCTCATACCTGATTCTTCTCTTATTTTTCCCCTTCCACTATTCTCTTTCTCCAGGGAGAATTTATTCCAGGGATGCAAGTATAGTTCAATATCTGTAGATCCATTAAATGTAGTACACCACAAAATATGGAATTACATTATTTTACAAAAACCTTCAGAAATGGCTCTTAACCAAGTCCAAAATTCATTTAGAGATAAAGAAACAAAAATAGTGATAGAACAGAAGGAACACTTATTGATATAAAACAATTTCTTTCACAAAACTAATGACAATACTATAATACATGAAGAGAAAGTTATTATCCATGAAAATCAGAAATAATGTCAGGTTGTTTTTGTGGTTTCATGTTTTATCCAAGCACTTTAGAGGCAGAAATCTGGAAATCTCTGTCTGTTTCTTGACAGTCTGCCCTATATTGTGAGTACAAACCAGCCATGTGTGATATGGAAACACTACCTTAAAATAAATTAACATAAAGTACAAAGGTATGCCCAGTTTCCTTACTCTAACTCAAAATAGTCTTTCAAATATTACAAAGGGTTGACATACATTTAAAGAAAATGATGGGAGAAAAGAGAAAATATACTTTCATCTTCATTGGTAATGTTAGTGTACTTCATGGTAAGATCCTGTTTCAACAAAACCAAAAACATAGAAAGAATGCTTCACATCTTCAATTAAATTTTAACAATCTAATTTGTATCTAGCCTTTTTCCAGCATTTGAAGCCAATGTAGAGCATTTTGATGTCATGGAACACTCCATATTCAAAGTCACTACACATTAACATATCATTTCCAACCATATTAAACCAGTGTCTGCATAGTCCACTGTTTTTTATATACAGTTTCTCATGCTTTGCAATAGTAATTTATTTGATGCCATAGTTATCTGTGACTTAAGGACATGTTTTTCCTGTTTCAAATATTTCAAATACTAACTTGCTTCTCTGTTGCTTTAATCAAACTTTGATAATCAGCAAAGTGAGAATGAAGGTGTGATTTGAGATATGGCCTATAGTCCTAGAAAGACAAGTGTGGATATCTGGAAACTGGAACTAAAGAATAGATCTTAAAAGAAGACTACTTACTGGCCCAACTGCCCACAGTGAGATGGGCACTCCTATATCAATTACCAATTAAGAAAATCTTCAAAGATGAGGACAGGCTAGTGTTGGCTGAGAGAATATCTGCTAAGTTTCCTCTGTTTGTTCACAGTACTTAGTACCAAGTTGAACATAATTAACTGAAAAGCAACAGGTTGAAACTTCTGTAGTTTTTACACACAGCTCAAAAATCAGCTGTTTTTCCTGAATTACTAGACACTTAGAAACTATACAACATTTCCTCAATGCATTTCCAATATTCATATCTGGCCACTAAATAATGGACATAGGGAAATTTCAATCAGATAGTGTGCAAAAATGAGCTTATTGAAATCTTAAAGTGCTAATATAAAACATAAACGAAATATATGAAACTCGTTATCAGCATATGTCTAATTTTTTCTCAGATGCCATCCTCTGTGTGCAGTGCGGAATGTAGTCCTGGATTCAGAAGATTGTGGAAGGAGGGAATGGCAGCCTGCTGTTTTGTTTGCAGGCCCTGCCCTGAAAATGAAATTTCTAATGAGACAAGTGAGTGTTTGCTGCTCTGATAAATATTACAAATATGGATTTCTCTTGGTCCACACTGGGATGATGAAGTCAACTCAAAGGAAACTGCAGATATAAAATATATTACTTATCAAATTTACTAGTTGTAGATACAAAAATCCTTTAAAAAAAGTCTTGCAAAAACAAACAACATATCCTGTGACTTAACCCTCATCTTGACTTATTGCAAATTCATGGAAGATTATATTTCATAAAGAAATACTTTAGAAAATATAACTGCAATTTGCAAGAATTCTGCCCAAGAATTTCCAAATAAATAATCTATCGTAAAACTACGTTTACATTAGATTTCAGTCACAATAGGAGCCCATGAAGAACTGAATATAACCTCTAATCTGCTGGATTAGCTCATGAGACTGCTAGGTGCAAAATCTATGTTCTCTGTAAGATTAATATAGAAGACAAAAAAATACAAATATATGAGAAAATGCTAAGTATGCACTATTAAGAGGACCATGAAGGATCTTTTAGCACAAAGTATCTACAGAGATAATTTTTTCCTTCAGTGCTAAAATTAGTGCATCTCATGAACAATAACCAGAACTTTTGATTAATTATTGCCAGAGGAGGATACTTCTTAGGGCTTATTTCATTAACATTTCCTGCTATTCAAACATAAGCATTATATTTTCTCTCATATTCAAACTTCTTCATATCATTTGTTACAGGAATCACTTAAATTCAATAATGCAAGTGCTACTTTGGCATGTGCACACACATATCAATATTTACACATACACACAGCAGATCTGTTTAATTTAGTGTTGTTTCTAATCAAGGAGTTTGAGCTAGTGAATTCTTGAGTAGCTCTTATACTTCTTGTCCCAGTAGAGGACAGAGACTCAATGTGTCACAGGGAATAAATTCATAAAATAGTCAGTGATCTCAGAAAACAGTAAGTGTAGTGTTTTGTAGTTATAAAATAGACCAAACAACATTGTGGTTTATGAATGTATTTTCACTGATTTAAATAATCTACTTGCTATCAACATAGAACAAAAAAATGGCTAAGGACATTTTTGCGTTCTATAACATTATTTTTTATTTTACATTTCATATTCCATTCCCTGCGCCCACATACACCATCCAATACTTCACATTCCACACATTCTCCCCACCCCAACTGTCTTCATGTTGATCCCCCCATCCTCCCCCACACCTGACCTCTAAATTCCTTATGGCCTCCAGGCTTTTGAGTGTTAAGTGCATCATTTCTGTATGATCAAAGACATGGTAGTCCTCTCCTGTATATGAATTGAGGGACCCATATCAACTGGTGTATGCTCTCTGTTTGATTATCCAGTGTCTGAGAGATCTCTGGGGTCCAGATTAATTTAGAGTGCTGGTCTTTCTGAAAGATATCCTTTCCCCTGAGCTGCTTTAAGCCTTCCCTAATTCAAGGGATAGTTGCTTCTGACCATTGTTTGGGTGCAAATAACTATTTAGGAGGGCAGTCATGATAGATCCTTTTTGTGAGTGCTCCAGAGCCTCAGTAAAATGTGAGGCCATAGGACCTCCTCTTGACCTAGATCCCACTTTGGGCCTGTCATTGGACCTTCTTTTCCTCAGGCTCCTCTCCATTTCATCCTTGCATTCAGACAGGAACAATTATGGGTCAGAGATGTGACTATGGGATGGGAACCCCATCACTCACTTGATGTCTTGTCTTCCCGCTGGAGGTGGGCTCTTTAAGTTCCCTCTATCTAATGTAGTACATTTCATCTAAGGTCTGGGACATCCCAAGACTCTGGTGCATTTTGGTGGGTCCACCCACCCTCCTATTACTTGAGGTTACCTGTTTATATTCCTTTTGCTGGTCCTCAGGGCTTGGTTCCCCTGTCACCGACACACTCCACAAACCCCTTTCTAATAACATCATAAGTGATACAAAACGTTAACTAGACTAAGAAAAAAATTGCTTGGTTTTCTTTCCTTTAAATTTTTATGGACATTATGAATTGAAAGCAATGCTCAGCAGCAATTTCCTTCACATTACATTCTCAGCATCAAAGGCAGCATTGCAAGACTTCTTTCATTACCCTTACTTGAAAAACATTGACAATAATATTTCTTAAGCAGACCTAACTAAGTTTTCCTTTGGAAATCAGATATGGATCAATGTGTGAATTGTCCAGAATACCAATATGCCAACACAGAACAGAACAAATGTATTAAAAAAGGTGTCACCTTTCTAAGCTATGAAGACCCCTTGGGGATGGTACTTGCCTTAATGGCCTTCTGTTTCTCTGCATTCACAGCTGTGGTACTTTGTGTCTTTGTGAAGCACCATGACACACCTATTGTGAAGGCCAATAACAGAATCCTCAGCTACATATTATTGCTATCACTCATGTCCTGTTTTCTGTGTTCCTTTTTCTTCATTGGCCATCCTAACAGAGCCACCTGTGTCTTACAACAAATCACATTTGGAATTGTATTCACTGTGGCTGTTTCCACAGTTCTGGCGAAAACAGTCACTGTGGTTCTCGCCTTCAAAGTCACAGACCCAGGGAGAAGATTGAGACACTTCCTTGTATCAGGGACACCCAACTACATTATTCCCATATGTTCCCTATTTCAATGTGTTCTGTGTGCAATCTGGCTAGCAGTTTCTCCTCCCTTTGTTGATATTGATGAACACTCTCAGCATGGCCACATCATCATTGTGTGCAACAAGGGCTCAGTTACTGCATTCTACTGTGTTCTTGGATACTTGGCCTGCCTGGCACTTGGAAGCTTCATTGTGGCTTTCTTGGCCAAGAATCTGCCTGACACATTCAATGAAGCCAAGTTCTTGACCTTCAGCATGCTTGTGTTCTTCAGTGTCTGTGTCACCTTCCTCCCTGTCTACCATAGCACCAAGGGCAAGGTCATGGTTGCTGTGGAGATCTTCTCCATCTTGGCATCCAGTGCAGGGATGCTTGGATGTATTTTTGCACCCAAGATTTATATCATTTTAATGAGACCAGAAAGAAATTCTACCCAAAACATCAAAGAGAGTAATTCTACCCAAAAGATCAAAGAAAAATCAAATTCCTGAATGAATAATTCAGGAATTATGTAAAATGTAAATTTGGTACATATCCACCAAATATTGGGTTATAGTGAATGTGTCCAGTTTTAGAATCACTCTCACTGGTTGCTCTAGTGATGTCATGAAGTATCATATCTACTGAACTTCTATATAGAGTCCACAAATCTTGAACTCATTCACTTGCTTCATTTCCTCTCACAGAATTAAACTCTCTAATTATTACAATCTTATTAATCATTTTGCTCTCATGGAGATTTCCCCATGGTAACTTCCAAAAAAAAAAGTTGATAAGGCAGTTGAATCCATCACTTTGTGTAGAAAAATGAGATACAGGTCAGACAGGGTTAGATATGGAAACAATCTACCAAATCAAATAATCAATCAGAAACACAGACTAACTAAATAATCAGCAAGGATGAAATCAGAAAATATTTTCTGATTTCCAGTAGGAGCACACACATAACAAAATACTGCCTTTTTTTTTTTCAGCTGTTCTTCAAGCGATTGGCCAATTGTCTAAGGAGGAAGTGTTCCTTTTCTGCTGTCAAGTACAAATATATTATATCCAACAATGGACAGAAGCCAGGGGCCCCTGTGGAAGAATTGGGAATAGTTGCAAGAAGCAGAGTAGGAGGGCAACTCATAGAAACATCAGCAGTCTCAACAAACCTGGACAAGCAAGATCTCTCAGACATTGAGCATCTAACCAGAGTTCATAGACTATGTGAATGAGATCATACAGCTGATGTGAAGCCCCCAACAAATATGCAGCATAAGGCTGCCTGGTCTAGCATCAGTGGGAGAGACACACCTAACCCTAGACAGAATTAAGTCCCCAGGGATTGGGAAGTGCTGGGCATTGGGGATGTAGGGATATCATCAAGTACAAATATATTATATCCAACAATGGACAGAAGCCAGGGGCCCCTGTGGAAGAATTGGGAATAGTTGCAAGAAGCAGAGTAGGAGGGCAACTCATAGAAACATCAGCAGTCTCAACAAACCTGGACAAGCAAGATCTCTCAGACATTGAGCATCTAACCAGAGTTCATAGACTATGTGAATGAGATCATACAGCTGATGTGAAGCCCCCAACAAATATGCAGCA